>NC_089795.1:72905162-72962662 GCF_040412425.1 Macrobrachium rosenbergii
CCCACATGGGGATATGTCTTGAGAAAAGAGTTTGAATAGATATTCAGTTACTTTTGTCTTGCATATCACTAGATTATTTTTGCTTCCCGCATTCTTATTGCACTGCGTATTCAATCTCACCAGACCAACACTTGTTACTCCCGTTGATGAGGCAACAAACCACCCTTTTACTAGATGATATACCCTGACCGTTTAGATATTCTGAGATGTTCCAGATATTTATTTCTAGCACGGTGAGGATAAGTTCTTGCCATAAAAAGATATATATACTCGTATATGTGTGTGTGTGTGTTTGTGTGTATGAGAAAGTTTGTTTGTATGGCCATCTGACAAACAACTGCACATTGCAACATATAAATTGATACACACATGCAACTTTTTTCGAGGTATTGTTTTGTAATGCACCAAAGTTTGCAAGGTCGTCGCTCTCGAGGTCATAATTTCAGTTCCTGTTTTTTCCCCGCTTCTAAGAGCGAATCTGTGAATTGCGTAAAATAAAACCCATTTTATTGAGAGTAGACCTTCGTACATTGTTGAAAATGCACTTGAAATTTTAAGTTTTATGAGGACTAATGACGATGAAGACAATGGTCATTGTAAAGCTTAAGGATTGTAATTGCATTTATAACAATAAACCAAAATGGACACTCAAGAAAAAGGGTTTATTTTATCCTCCTCTTCAAAGAACGTGATAGTTTCCTTGTCTGCACTCTGTGAATTCGTGAGCTCTAGAGGACCGTGACTGCAGGCTTTATGTGTTTGCATAAGACAACGTACTTCATATTGGGATAGACCCTTTCTAAACCTAAAGTGCCCAGTACTTTTGCTAATTTTTGTGTTCGTAGTTTTTGCCATTTCCAGCGCCATATTTTTACAAGGGAACTGTGACAGATTCTGTTTTTTTTTCTTTTTAGTATAGACGACTCTGCAATTTGCGTGATTAGGCATTTGCAAGAGAAGTGAGGGTGAATAATAGTTCGTTGCCACTCATTTTAAAAATTGTTTTAAAAAGGTCACAAAAGTTGAGAGATAAATTTCTTAAGAATAATTTTCCGCTGAAAAAAAAATGTTGTGTTTTTGCTTGAGTCTGAGCTCTTATTGAAGATGCATGATATTGCAGTTTGTTCTAGTCACAGTTTCATTGTTACTTTATTCATACTGAGCTTATCTCTGTAGCTCAGTGCGTTATATACTGGGCAGCTTTAAACGATGAAAACCTTATCATATCTGACAAGAGGATCTCTTTTTGCTTGGTATCCATTATGTTTGATGCCAAATATGCCTTGCGTAATGACACTTCTGTCCATTCACTGCTTCTTTTGAGCCTGTAAAGCCCTCTGTATTTTGCAAGGTAATGTATATTCATGCTTGTGACTGGACACATATTTCAAAGATGAACCCATAGTTCTACGCAATATGATGCCTTGTATCTTGTCTGACCATTATTATTCATTTATTGAAATATAGACTCATATTTGACATTCTGTGTCTTTTCCCTTTTGGAAACACAGGGGAAAAGGTTTTATGACTTGTCTTTTGATCGGCGATTCTGTGCAGCTTCACGCGGATATAGATCTTCATATTCGGTTCCGCTCAATGAGGCAATTCTATTTCATCCGTGAGTGAAATGCTCGAGCGTCATTACCCGATGTAATGACTGAATTGCGCCATTAATCATTGCTTAATGATCGTACTCAGCCACATTTATCATCGGGCGTCGGTTTTTTCCTGAAAACTTATTCGTGTGTTTTGAAAATGGTTGTGGTTCCGAGGAGGAGGAGGAGGAGGAGGAGGAGTTGTGGGGCAAAGTCATTAGAAGGCAGGAGTTGTGCGGACACCATAAGCAGCAGTGCTCGATGGGACCATGGTTGTAGTAGTAATCTTTTTGGTGTACTAAATACTTTTATCGACAATTGGGTAACCATGTTGTTTTTTGTGATTCAGCTTCGGTTCAAGTGAAAAATGTTTTGTATAATTCTCTTTCTCAATCAGATTTCAAGAATTTTGCTGAAATCGTTTCATTGTTTTTTTTTTAACAGTTAATATACCATTTTAATTCTAATCAACAAAATGCACGAGACCAGATGACGTAATTCACAGTCAATTTAAAATTTTCATTCTGATTTTTCATTATGATTTAATAAATTATTTACTTCAGAGTGCATATGGTATATGCATTTGCAACATTATGTGTCAAGAATATTTGAAATTCCTATTAATGACTTTAATCTCAGTAAAACAATTTAATGTTTTGACATCAGTCGAATTTTAATGATTTTTAAATGAAGTTTCATTAAATTCTCGTATTAATCGAAACAAACAGGTAGCTCCTATTTATTTTGCTCTCATTTTAGTATTTCCTAATTCTGTAAATTGATAATGGCTTTCATAAAGAACACCAAACTCCCCGTATTTAAGTTCACATGTGCACTCGCACCCGCGCCCACATACAAACACATATGTGTATATATATATTATATATATATATATAAATATATATTTATGTGTATACACACACACACACACACATACACATACACACATTATACAGTATATATATGTATAATATATATATTATATATATACACACACACATATGTATACACACATGTGTACACATATATATATATATATATATATATATATATATATATATATATATATATATATATATATATATATATGTATATATATATATATATATATATATATATAGAGAGAGTATATAGAGATAGAGAGAGAGAGAGAGAGAGAGAGAGAGAGAGAGAGAGAGAGAATCATTATGTTATTATGTTTAGTCGTATATGACCAGCCATTGGAAATACAGTTAGCTGCTTCGAGTATGAGATCAAGATTGGAAATTATATGACATCATGTGACGTGTTTCTCTCTCCCTTCTTAAGAGAGAACCGTATATTGTAAAGGGTTGTAAGATCCCACACCAGAAATTGGATCGTTTGGAGCTTACAATAGACTACGTTAGCACATTCTATGATCTCATTATCATACCATTATGCCGTCACAGAGGAACGTAATTGCGAGATGGAGAGGGGGGCGGGCTAAAAGCTACCTAATTTTATAGACTTTTGTGCGAGAGAACCGTAGTCTGTCGAGTGTACAGTAGATTCCTCAATTAGAATGTGCGCTCTCCTTGTGGTATGCCAGGTCTTGTTTTTTTATAAAGTACGCGCCGGAAGTCGAAAAATAGTCATGATATTTCTTTCTAATTCTTCATTTAATTTCATTTCGGTACGTATTATATTTAAAAAAAAAGGTTCTTAACTAATAATTGCATTTCTGCAGTTGCGATTAATGACGGGTAACGGCTTCGATTGGTGCACACTCGGATGTTTTGTAATTCCCAACTTTTTTTTACCCTTGTTCTCCATGTAATTAGTTCTATTTAGAGTGCTATATCCTAAGGGGAGAAATTTCATATACTCATCTCTCTTTTTTTAAGACGACATGTACTAAGACATAAATCCCATTAGTCCAAACTAGTACACAAATCCTTGGGGAATGAAGATAGTTGGAAAGATAAGTTTATTATGCACAGTAGATTACTATAGAAAGTTTTTGAACTCATATCCCGTAATTATGACGTTACGAAATAACGTCATTACGAGAGCAAGACATCGTAAAGGTTTGCGTTATGTAGAAGACTAGGGTAGAAAAACTCGTGACCTCATTATCCTTCGATAATAAAGAAACAGGTGATGCCATCGCAAGACTAGAAGATAAGCAAAAATAGTATCCCGCTTTGTAACCCTTGACGTGAAAGAACTTTAATCTGAGTATGGTTTTTGGAGTTTCACTGGAAGCAGTAGTTTTGTGCGTGTATGAGGCCAACTTATAATATTTTAAGGCATAATGATATGAATTCAGCAAGACTGTTGAAAAGCGGCAAAATTAACATATCGGTAACTATTTATGCAAAACTAAAAAAAAAAAAACGAATTTTTGGAACTGCAAGACATAAAAAAAGAAGGAAAACTTACATGTCATCTCAGCACCAGGACAAAACAAAATGAAGTAAAAGTTTTAGAAAAGTGGCCTATTTTGTTGCCTTGAATTCAAGATACCCAAAGATGCAGGGGATTAAGTTAAAGCGTTTAATGACCACATCACATAATTATACTTTCATTTACGGATGTTATAGAGAGGCGGAAAATGTGCTCAACTATTACAATTTATTCAATTTTGTAACTCTTGACTTGGAGAACAATGATTGCATAAGACTGTTTCGATGCGCATTTGAAACGTGACAGTTGCCTTTTTAGACGAGAGAAGGTTAGGAAATGTTTTGTCTATATTATCACCTGATTGTTACACCAAAACATTTAAAAAAAATTTTATTTTTATAGTACGGTTTTCACCGTTCAGTACTGCACGTTGCTAAAGTCAAAGATTATTTTTGTAGATCATCGCAATAACATTAAAGCTGTTGAGGTGCAAAAAGTAGTTGAATCAATACCAAAAAGCAGTAAAGATTTTTTTCTTAAAGACGTACCATGTTACCGCTAAAAGCAAAAAAAAAAAAAAAATATCCGCCGAGGTTTCTTCGGCGCAATTGAGTTTTCTGTACAGCGTATGATGGTGTATGAAACTCTAGTATGCTGCAGTATGACACTCTCAGCCACGGCCAGGCAGCACTCAGTTGCTCCCCAGATGTAGTCAAGTGAAGATGCGTCGGCAGTTGGCACCTCTAGCGGTGCCAGGCGCATGATCCATGGCTAACCTTAACCTTAAATAAAATAAAAACTACTGAGGTTAGAGGGTTGTAATGTGGTAGGTTTGATGATTGGAAGGTGGATGATCGACATGCCAATTTGCAGCCTTCCAGCCTCAGTAGTTTTTAAGATCTGAGGGCGCATAGAAAAAGTGCGAACGGACAGACAAAGTCATCTGATTAGTTTTCTTTTACAGAAAACTAAAAAGTTGTTTTTACAGGTAAATAGGTTTGCATTTTAGAGGTAAGCAAGGAAAGAAGATTGCGATGTGATTGAAGAAGGAAAAAACTTTCAGTTTTCGTTAAAGGTTGATATAGAATAATTCTAGTCAAAAATATGAATGTCTGGGAGGCAGGAGAAAGTATACATGAAACACAGAGAGAGAGAAGTTGCCCTGAAACGCGGAGTCTAGGAAGGTTTGGCAAAAGTAAATATAAAGTTGAAAGGAATAACAGCTAAATATGAATTTTGCTACGCTGCGCTTTCCTTTGAAAGGAACTGCCTGAACAAGGTGAGTGCTCCTGCAGGACTACCTGAGTAAAGAGGGTAAACAGAGGCCCAAGTCGGGATTAACTGTCGGCGAATTCATTTGCTCATATTTAGTTTTGGGGGGCCGGCGAAACAAACAGGGACCGGAAATCTCTGGGAGGCGGCACTTTGAAGATGGTAAGGGGTCAAAGGGACCCGCCAGGTTTTGCGGAAATTGCTCCACGAGAGTCGAACATAACAGGAGAGAATGTAAATACCCATTGGTAGTTGCAGTTTATATAAAGAAATGGTCCATAGTGAGAGAAAGTTTGAAAATTAGCTTTCATTGTGGTGGTTACATGGAAACCTCATTTCATGGGAGTGCCAGAATTCTCTTTATTGTAAAAGGTTTTTAACTCACTCGTGGGCGTAGCATTGTATTTCTTAGTGGTTGTATGTAACAACGTATTTAATCTTTGTAATTTTCATGATTTTTTGGCATGTGCTGCGGTGCTCTCTCTCTCTCTCTCTCTCTCTCTCTCTCTCTCTCTCTCTCTCTCTCTCTCTCTCTACCCATAAAATCGTTATTGTCTTTATGATTTTACCTCGAATCGTTTTATTAAATTACTGGAATACAATTACAGAATCTATTTCTCCATTTTGTATTGATTTTATTGTAGTAATAAGAGCGCAAGTGATTATCCTCTAATTTCAGCGTCTTCTGCATCGATTTCACCAGATCGGTGTTAGTGGTCCTATTAGACGTGATGCCATATAACCCTTAATCCATCAGTTAATCCTTCCTCAGACCCTTGAAGAATTGGAGGCTTAGGATATAATTGGCTTCCTGTCACTGATAAATCAGTAACTTGAAGTTCAAGGTTATCTCCATGTGCCCTCGTTGTCACACCATGCTAAGTCTGTCACGTAGTTAGTGGTTGAGGTTTGTGACTGTTTTAGGTATTTGATTAGTTAAGAAAATCAAACTATTCTCATCTCCCCTTGATGAAAAATTCGAAGGGAAATTGCAAGAAATAACAGGTTTTCTCAAGAAAAACATATTACACCTCAGATTACTTTCTTCCTCTTCAGCATCTGCTGAGTTTATATTCTCGATTCTCAAAGAATTTCATGTAATTTACCTCACTCATGGCCCTTAACTTCGCTGATTCTCGAACACCATATTGTAAGCCTTGGATGTTCACGTCTTCCCTATGATATATTGATTCACATGCAGCTGGTTTTTAGACATTCCCAAGCCCTGTGAGTATTCAGTAAGCGTTAATGTTTTTATCATCTGCTAAACAGTATTAATTTTGTTTAAAATCACCTATAGTATCATTCATGTCTTATTTCTTAAAACAAATTCTTTAAACACCCTTTGTGAATCAATAACATTTCCATCTTGTTTTTTTTATAAAAACTTGACATAAAACACTTTAAAGCTCAATTATAGGAAATCTGTTTTTTTAAACTGCAATCTTTATTTCTGAGTATTTTGAGAAAGGAGACTTACCATTGGTGGATCTAATACAACCCTTCAAAACATCTGTTTCCGTATATTTATCTTTTAATATTTATATTTTCTAGTATTTTAGTCTAACAAATTATAATGTGGGGGTTGAGGGTACACAGCAGTGGTATGAAAGTACGAGTATTATGTATTTTTAAATTGATTAGTGGGGTAAATTTATGCATTTATGACCCTCGGTGGATATAACATTAAAAGTAAATGGTTTCAGCTCTCTCTCTCTCTCTCTCTCTCTCTCTCTCTCTCTCTCTCTCTCTCTCTCTCTCTCTCTCTCTAGCAACATGTTACATAATGTGATCTTTTAGTTTTCACTTGCTCTCTCTCCAGCTCATTCGCTCTCTTTCTCTAGCAGGTTTTTTCCTCTTCTTCTTCTTCTTCTTTTAGAACTCACTCTCGTTCTCGCTCTTCCTGAAAGTGACAGGCCATAATAGGCATTCTCAGGGAGATAGATCACAGCTATTTTTCCTGATTTCTGCCTTTCTTCGAACACGATAGGTTTTCAGTCCACGAATATCCCATGAGTAAAATAGTTTATGACCAGTCGTTGAATAAAAATCACAAGGAAAGCTTTAGACATTTGCAGGAAAAGAAGGACATTGCAAGGAAGATATAAATGACAGATGCATATATATATATATATATATATATATATATATATATATATATATATATATATATATATATATACATATGTGTATATATACATATAAATAGTCTCGGTAATTGGGCGGCTACTTGAAATCTTAGCTTAATGATAAATAATATTGCCAAGACCAGAAGAACATTCTTTTTATTGTTTGAGCTTTGAGGTATAAAACCTCATCATCGGGCTGAAAAAACCGACAAGGATGAGAATCAATAAAATTACAACAAAATGAATTGTCATAAATCTTTCAGCAAAAATACTAACGAAATATATAAAATGAACAAGTAAATACAAACTAAAAGTGTGGTGAGACGTAAAATAACGAAAATTAAAAACACAAACATAAAAAGAGGTGAAAATAAAACTAAGGTGAAATGTAAACAAACTACCACTCATTAAAGTAAAATATTTAACTACCTAATTGAGTACCTACTATTATATCACACGATAACTAGTTGAATACCAGACGAGTTGTTGTTCAATTCCGGCTTCATCTTTTAATAGTCAAATGACTTCTGAAATTAAAAGGTCCATCCTATTTGAGCAAAAAGACAGTACCTGAAAATCCAGGCCAGTGAAAGGATGGTCCCAGTTAAACTGTGTTCTAATGGCAGAAAAAGGGTGGTTTGGAAAGGGGAAACCTAGTTCTACTAGAAAGACCTCTGTGTTCCATAATTCTGTGTCTGATTACTCAGAACTGGATCCTAATGCGGTATCGCAGACCACACTCATAGAACAATGAACAAGTAAACGACACAGGAATTAAGGTCCTCAGGCAGAGTAGGCTTTCTCTCAAAAGTGATCTTATTGTAAAAGGATTACAGAAAACAAACTGAAAACTAATTTGAGGAAACAATGCTAAGTATTTTTGTAACTTTTTTTCGACCATATAGCTACTTGGTGACTAAGGTAAGGCAATTTAATGTACTTTACATCTTTTTTTTTACTAGTATTGCATAGACCGGTTCAGACAAAACTTTCATTCAACTGACCTGGATTTCGGGTACTGTCTGTTTGCTCAAATAGACTGACCTTTAATTTCAGAGTCGCTGACTATTAAAATGATGAAGCCGGAATTGAACAAAACCGTCTGGTATTCAAACTAGCTAATCGTGTACTTCATAGTAGGTAAACTCAATTAGGTAGTTAAATATTTTACTTTTATGGTAGTTTGTTTAATATTTCACCTTAGTTTTATTTTTTTATTTTTATGTTTAAGTTTTTAATTTTTTCGTTATTTACGTCTCACCCTTTAGTTTGTATTTACTTGTTCATTTTATATAATTGTTAGTATTTTATGAAGATTTATTATGACAATTCATTTTATTGTAATTTTATTGATTTTCATCCTTGTTGGTTTTTTTTCAGCCTAATGATGAGGTTTTATACCTCGGAAAGCTCGTACAATAAAGAATGTTCTTCCTGGTCTTGGCAATATTATTTATCATTGTTTTAAGATATACATATAAATATATACATATATATATGTAAATTATATATATATATATATATATATATATATATATATATATATATATATATATATATATATATATATATATAGAAACAAACTATGTTAGAGTTGACTGGTATCCCTGGTCCACTTACACTGATATGTATATATATATATATATATATATATATATATATATATATATATATATATATATATATATACATATATACAGTATATATATATACATACATACACACACATCACATGTTAGTGTGAGGGTGGACCAGGTTACCAATCAACTCCAGCTTGGGTGTATATGTGTGCAACCATTCGTATATTTTCTTTATTACATCATCTGGGAATCTGTTGAATAATAAATAAATTAGCTCTATCGTATTCAGTGATTTTATTTTCGATTTTAAAAACTTGTTACAGTAAATTTTATAAAATATTCATCATTAAACAGATTACCTGATGATGTATAAAAGAAAATATGAAACGTTAGCAATGAAGAACTATGTTGGAGTTGATTATTTCTGGTCCACTCACACCAATGTGTCTTACTGGCTGTCGCATACCCCCTGTGTGTGTGTGTGTGTGTGTGTATATATATATATATATATATATTATATGAGAAAGAGCATATATATATATATATATATATATATATATATATATATATATATATATATATATATATATATATATATATATATATATATACAGCGAGTAATGACTGTGTGAAATGACGCCCTGAACAAACGGGGGAGAATCCATTTGATCCTGAAGAGAGAGTTGTTCATTTATAACTGAAATAGCGTTTGCCAAGTAAAATTCAAGATAATGGGAAAACCTCTTCCTTTACATTTGTAAGACTTGGTGGCATCCGAAGGAAGACATTCATTATTATTTTGATTACTAGCTAATCTGCTGACTTAGTTGAAAATGCAAGAAGCTGCAAGTCTGTCGGAAAAAGGAAAGGAAGTAAAGAATAAACTATATAGAGAGATAACAACGAAAACTAGATATAATAAGAGGGAAAGCAAACTATGAAAAGAGACTCATTTTGAGAAAGAGAAGGGAGAATTTCGATTTCCTCTGCCTCCACCTGTGTTTCCTAAATTACATCTAATCTGCCTCTTGTCAAAAATCAGGAATCTCATCACTTGAGAAGAGAATTCAATTAATATTCTTCTTTTTGCAATTCTTGCATTACCAAGGCGTCCATACCCGTCTGTTTAACCGACATCAGAAGTGTCATTGTTTTGGAATGCTTGTCGATTCCAGAAATATTCCTGGAAGTGATGGTATTTACTTAGAGTATGGTCTTTACTTTTTGAAAGGAACGAAAGGGATGAAATGTGGAAGTCTGCATAATATCATGTGGGAATTGATATGCGAGTCCGACTTAAGTGGGGTGTCGTAGATGATTTGATGGAGGTATACGTAAAGTTTAAACAACTGTTCTTAGACTACTAATGATTAACATTCTTCGAGATATTATTACGTATCTAGTTATCAAGTTTCATTGGAAATATGGCATTCCTGAAGAAATCATTGCTATGGAGATTAGTAATTTTAGAAAGTTAAAACAAGAGCGGTTAGAAAATATGAAACTCTGAGACATATCAATGTGACCCCTGGAATGTAAGATTTTAAGGAGGACATTTTGAACCTGCAACGGCTAATCAGAAACTGATTCTCCTTCTGATCGTCAGATAGAGGAGGAAATTACGAAAGCATTGTCTCTCCTAATGATTCAAGAAAGATTTATTTCTTTGATGAATTAAGATTGATGAATATGATTTGGAGAGTCTGCATAAGACTCAAGACTTAAATGAGACCTCTAAGTTTATTTGCAATTTTTTTCTTTATATTTTTATAGACAACTAACTTTGAGATTCAGTGCCGGGCCACTGAAATTATACAAAAATCAGGAAATTAACGAATTTCATGGGATATTAAAGGACATGCTGACAGAGCAATATTAGGGGATCCTTCGATATATGACTCCGTATATTTAAGCAATGCGGATTTGATCCCTAAAATTCAGAGAATATTGTTGTGGTTTTATATGTGTTCAGCTATGAAAATTTAGTAAAGCTATTAAGGAAGTTCTCTGATGAACAAAGTATTTGGAAGATGATGAAACAGCAAACCATGCGACGATGCTCTAAATCCTCGTCCAGATTGGTATAAAAACGAAGGTCAATTTTGCATTACTGACAACAAAATACTGGAACCATGTTACCCGAGTTTTGTAGATATAGAAAGCTTCGCGAAAATAACCCAGCATTGTGAAAGCAGTAGATGAATTTTTTAGTGCTGCTTGAAATAGTTGAGCAGAATAAGCAAATAAACGACAGATGGAACGTCAAAATTAAATATCAAAGTGAAGTTAATTCATTTTATCAGTCTAGAGCAGTCTGAAACAATTACTGCTGTTGAGAGGCCATAGAAAAAACGTGACTAAAGCTTGGATAAAAAAAAATAAAAAAGAACAGCTGTCTTAGGCAAAGATGCAATAGGAAAACTTTTGGAAAATAATTCCTGACAACTTAGAATGTGACCATAAATGCCTCCTCCCCTTCAACAGTCACACAGATGATCCTGGGACGCAAGATTAGTGAGAAATGTTTAAATTGTGAATGAAAACGTCAAAACTATGGTTGATCTAATTAAAGATTTAATATAGATAACACAAGTTCCTTCATTCACCAGAAACTACTGAATTTAATTGATTTTTGTACCCCCTCTCTCTCTCTCTCTCTCTCTCTCTCTCTCTCTCTCTCTCTCTCTCTCTCTCTCTCTCTCTCTCTCTCACACACACACACACACACACACACACACACACACACACACACACACACACACACACACACACACGTGCAAGGCATACATCAGTGCCTGGCATAACCAAGAAACTCTCATCGTGAGTAAAGTGGCTCAGCAAAAAGAAATCATGGGCGAATGGAAGCAAAATATGAATGACCACGAGAAGCGAGAAGAGGAACCGAAAGCGAAGCCTCCCTGTGACCACGGAAAATATTATTTAGTTCCGGGAGGAGGAAAAAACCATTCCGGAAAGAGAAAAACGTAATGAAGGGAAAAGGCTGGGGCTTAAGAGTGCCATGAAAAAAAGCCAGAAGTTCACAAGAGAGAGGAGTTTCTGTAGTTACATCTTCTCGTGTCATAAGAGGAAAAATGATCAAAAGAAAGGAGAAGACTTTCGCATTAGGAAAAATATGCTTACTACGGTGAAGGTTGAATTTGGTAAGAGAAAACGAAAAGTATTAAAGCCTGAAAAGCATAGCATGATTCATAGTAAATTTGAAAATATGCAGATTTACTAGGGGAAAGGGTTGTGGCGTAGCTTATAGACCAAGGAAGAAAAGAAGATATATTAAATTGGTAAAATAAGTTGGATCCCACAGTAATGTTGGACATGAAAACGAGACTTCAAAGTCAGGTAACAGATACAAAGAGAGACCTAAGGGAAGAAAACAACGTGAGCTGCCTAGAAATCCGCGGGGCATATCTACACAGACTGATATATCGGCAAATGCAATACGTCGGAAGCCCACCGGGTTTTGTGAAGAGCGGAATTTGCATATGATCACGAGAGTTGAAAGGCGGCTTCCTGCCTGTGTTATTTTTTGAAGAACAAAAACCAGTGGGACGAGTAACCCCCTGTCCGTTTATAGCAGGGATACGAAGGTAACAGGAAAAATGATGGTAGGATTATGGAAGAGGATAACCAAGAAAAAAACGAAAGACCTGCCTCATGATGGAAGAGAGGTTAGGAGTCAGGAAAGACTAATAACTTGAAGGATTAATTGTCTCCGGAAATACTGTTCGAGTTGAACATTTTTCCTGCTGCTTGTTTCTTGCCTAAATAAAAAAAATTACAGATAAAGAAGAAAACGGTGATTATAGCGACCATATTATGTGAAATGTTTTAGGTGTCTTTCAAAGAGTTCAAATGAATTCCGTACGAATAGAGAGAGAGAGAGAGAGGAAAAAATGCATTGCTTTAAGGAAAATAAACAACATGAACGCGGAATGGATGGAATAAAATGGAATGAAGGGAGGGTCAAATGAACGAAAAGCACGAAATGGTGACTAGCGAAGTTCATGAACGTAATGAAAGTTTGGCTGGAAGATGAGATATAGCCTGTCGTTAAAGAACCTGAGAAAGTTGCAGATATTTCATGGTTCTCCACTGTACTATTAAGATACGGACATCATCTACTTTGGGTTAAAGCTTGATTTTTTTACATTCCCGTAATTTTGTACCATCGAGCATGGACTAGATAAGGGTATTCGGTTACCTATTCCACTGATTTCTTTATTTTAAATGTATAATAATACAGTGAAAACTAAAATATAAATTGTAAGAGTTACTGAGATTCGAAATTTGAGGAAGATAAAATGTAAGCCTGATAGAATTGTACCTATTCCACTGATTTCTTTATTTTAAATGTATAATAATACAGTGAAAACTAAAATATAAATTGTAAGAGTCATTGAGATTCAAAATTTAAGGAAGATAAAATGTAAGCCTAATAGAATTGTAAAAAAAAAATGGTGCACATAAAAAGTAGGGAGAACGGGAAGGGAAAGTCATCGAGAAAATGTCAAAAAACCTCCTATAGGATCGAGAACTCCAAGAAGTGCCAGAATCCGATGTTACCGTAAAAAGTGAGGGCCATCAAGAACAAGAAATGGCGTCGTAGCTCGGCGGAAGGGGAAGCTTACGATACTTAATATCATCGTCTCGTACCCTTTTCATGTCTGCAATGGCAAGGTATTTGTAGTGATATATGATATATATATATATATATATATATATATATATATATATATAGGTATATATATATATATATATATATATATATAAAATTATATATATATAAATTATATATATATAAATTATATATATATATATATATATATATATATATATATATATATATATATATATATATATATATATACACATGCTACATACATATGAAATGAGAACAGCCACCACACTCATTTCCATAATCTCGATAAACATGCCAGGTTGACCTTTGAGTCGGTATCAAACTGGAACGTTTTCTGTTATGGACTAAGTCGCTCATGTCCGAGATCGTGTAACATCTCTGTAACGAGCATGCGCGACTCTTTTTGCACAACTACAAATAACATACTGGTTACACCGGATTTAGTTAACGTTTATCATAGCTTCTGGGATGGGTAGGAAAGAAAGGATTCTGAAACAGACCTCCAGATTTCCTACAAGAATAATGATGCTATCAAGAGAAAGGGCGTTGTTGAAGCGATGGGATATCAAGAGATATTTCCTCTGGACTCCTTTCGAATAGGTATTTGTTGCCGAATGGGAACAAGCCGATCCCGGCTGTTAAGGTAAAAGCTGAGAAGAAGAATAAGAAGAAGAAGCAATAAGAGTGGAATGGAAGGCGAAAGACTCCGCCAGCAACAGCCACGTGATTTGATAATAAAAGAAGATGGAGTAATAATGATAAAAATGTTAACTTTACAGCTTATTAGCCGCAGAACAATATAACAACTATGTTATTAGCCGCATAACAGTATCATAAACCATTCGTTACCATTCCTTATGGAAATTATTTTCGAAATTCTTCCTATTCTCAAAGTTTCTTCGTTTGACAGCTAATTTTATATGGTCCAAACGGCACCCCCTCCCCCACGGCGTCCCTGCTCACCCGTTACCCTTCGCAACTTCCAAGATCCGCCCACAACTTTATTCGGCTACTTTATTCCGCGAAGTCCGCTGCTCCCCCTCCGGCTCGGATGGGTCATTTGTTAAAGTCTCCCTTAAAATTAATGTGAGCAATTCTGCTGCTGCTGCTGCTGCTGTAAAGGCGGTGTTGCCATCTAGAGGCTTCATGCATTTTCCCCCTTTCATGAGATCTGTCTGTCCCGTCGCTAGGGGTCAGGTGCCACTCTTTCTCCCTCCACCTTATTTTCCCTTCAGTGCTGCGGTGGGTAAGAGTATCTGGTGGCTCTTTCCCCTCAGATGAATGTGAGTCATTCTACTGATGAAACACAGAAGCAGCTGCCACCTGGAAAGTTCCTGTCTCGTCAAAGAATGTGGCAAAGGCACAGTGGATCTTATCTAGCCAATAGGAAATATTATCCTTTGATTGAAGAGCCCGGTCCGTGCATCTACCAGAGTTCAAAAACATTCAGTTAGGTTCTCAGTGAAAAATATATCAGTTGCTAACTTAGAGAGATTTTTATATTTATAGTTGGTCCTTTTTTGTCACTCGGTAACTAAAAAAGCAATGACATGATTATTGAATCATTCCAATTAATTTCACACCCATAAATCCATATTTTACATAAAGAATTAAAATTACAAAAAAAGAAATTTAAAATATCATCAAACATAGTTACTAATGAAGTCAGGAAAATAATGTTTTCACTCATCGTTAAAGAAATTGATATTGGAATATGAGTATTTACAGTCTTCTAATCAGCGTTTAAACAACTCCTCCTCCTTCCTTGCCTTAACAAGATTCACCAACTCGAGAACGAAAATATTTGATTTTTTCATCTTGCGTATGGGCTGCTGTCTGAGTAAAACTCTACGGATATTAACAGCCTTATTTCAAAACACGGTTCACTCGCACATAACTATGGCGTCTCCTCTTCTCTCTCTCTCTCTTATAAGGTTGGTTTAAAAATTTAAGACATTCAGGTGGTCATATGTAAAAAGTAAACAAGAATATATCCTGATGTTGTCAATTGTCGATTTACCCATCATTATTAATATGAGGAAATTGCATTAGCCACAGCGACAACGCATCGTCCTGCCCTGACGATGCGTTAATAAACGTGAAAGCGCTTGGTACCGAACTTATGCCTGTCATTTTCCTGTGGGATTCGCTTATACATTGAAGTCACGCGCATCTACTGTGATTTTTTAAGCATGGAGTAAAAAATTACTTAGACATCGAAACGAAACAAAAATTCAACCGTTGTTTTGGCTGTATCAAAAGTCGGTGGCAGAAATGGCAACATCCCTAAAGGGTGAGTTCAAGTTTGCCAAAATTACCTATTAAAGCATCATCAAACACTAAGCAAACATGAGAGCGGAAGCATGCTGACTGTATGGGATATTTTAATCATTGTGGAATTGTTTCTTCTTACAGCTAGAACTGAACTGAGTGGGATTTGCGATGTCATTCCTCACAGTGTAGCACAGACTAGGGGGAACTGCTGTAGTGTTTCTTCTTTGGAATTAAAAAATTCAAACAGCTGAGCACGATATGGTGACCATTGTATTCACATCCACAATTCAGCACCCTATAGCTTTTAAAATTCACAGTGAGAGTTATATTCCCAACGATTCTTAGGAACCTTAAGTTTTTCCAAAAGTGTACTGTCATCTAGATAAAGTAGACACTTATGGAAGAATTTTAATTTATGGAGTTCAGCGCAGTACAAAAATCTTATAACATCATATCTGTAAAGCATGCATTGGACCATGATATAATCAAGAAAACCTAGTCATCTGAAGAAGAAACTGCACAAAAATATTTTGGAGACCATTTTTCTTCTTTTTCCTCTTCTGCTCTGTCGTCTTCGTTTCTTCATCTTCTCGAAAGACAAACAACAGTATCACAACAGTATCCAGTAGCATGAGTTTCTTCTCAGTCTTCATTATCCAATTACGAATTCATTCCCTCTCCGGAGCCAACACAAAAGGGCTGTAAGGGACTGAATCGCGTTGGGTAAAATCTGTGTCGTCCTTCCGGCTGTTCTAATTGGATTGAAATACCTGGACTAAACTCCGGAAAAAGAAAAAAAGCCTTTCATCTAGAGAAAAACAACTATAGATGAAGAGGGTTGGAACCCTTTCACCAAGAAATATAGGGTTTCCCATAGAGGGGCTAAAGTTTTACAAAGAATTTGGAGTTTCTCTTAAAGTCAAAAGTACCTCAAAAATGAAGAACCTGATTTGCAAAACCGAGGATAACTGAAATTTAAAGAGCTAGAACAACAAATGTAATTTTCAGTGTAGTCATTCACTATTCTATTATTTTTGTTTTTATTGTCTCGAAACTGAGTTTTAATTTTCAAGTATTGTTTTAATTCCGTAGGGTATAGTTAATATTTTATAAGAAAGGAGGCAGTTATAAATGTCAAAAAAGGAAGCAAGACCTCGTTTTTTCAGAAATTCCTGCAAAACGTGTAAAACGTCGCAGGCAGTATTTTTATTCCCGTCGTCGCAGCTTTCATCTTCGTGTGCAAGATGACGAGGCTCCCAGAGGCTGAGAAGCCAAATCCGGCTGAAACGGAGAAAGCCTTCCAGTGGAAATTACGGGCCTGGAAATGCATGGAAAATCGATCCGCCGCCCTCATGCAAAACAAGTCCGCCGACGGAATTGTTTGAGGAACGAAAGCCGGAGATTTTTCCACCTCGATAGAACTCCCGGCTGTTATCCATGTCCCTGCAGAGATTGTTTGGCTCGGGAGGACAGGGAGAGATGAGCACAAAGGCAGGCAGGAAGGCGGCAAGACAAGAGAAAGATATTTTGTCAACGGAGAAATATTTCTCCGCTGCTGAAATGCCTTGCTGCTGTTATCCATCTAAAACAAAACAATATTCATGTTCAAAAAAATAAATGAGGTTTTTGAGATGGTGATCTACGAATTGTATTTGGACCTCCTTAGGTAAATAGTACAGTATTACAGTAGCTGTTATCTGCGAATTAATAGTTAGTTCTGTTTTTGTTTCGAGGTTTGGCATTGTACAGTAGGGACAGAACGAAATGGTAGGGACACCGTTTCGCTTATTTTTTCTCGTCTTCTGTCGCTTTTGCTACTGGAAACGTGAACAGTGAGTGAAAACCGACCGCTGAGACAATATGCACTGATACAGGATTCACAGTTTTACACTGCTCAGTTTTTTTTACCATGAAACTAACAGGTTTATGATAAGAATGTTTGCTTGAAAATAGATTCCAGTTAGTTTAAGAACATTTTATTATGCTGCGCAGATTAGCTGTTGAATCTGTGATTCCCTCTGTATGGTCCGAATGCTGACGTGCATAACTATTAACATACACAAATTTAGATTTGAGACATTTTTCTCGATTTATATTTGCTAGCATCTTTGCCACCATATTTAAATCATTCCTGATAAAACGCACACACATTATATATATATATATATATAGTATATATATATATATATATATATATATATATATATATATATATATATATATATATATATATATATATATATATATACATATATGTTTCTGATGTCCCAGCAGCAGAAAATGTTACGGGACATTGTGGATTGTGCACTCACATTTTAGTTGTTGTATAAGGTCAGTGCTGTGAAAGAAACAGTGAAGAACTCGCAACTGGATGGCAGAGGATGGATCTGAACTGTCTCTAAAAGTGATAATCTTCAGACCCAGGGAAAGATAACCCTGGAGATTTTGGAAGCTTGCCGATACTGCAGTGCCAAAGTCACTGCACTTAGAAATTCCATAGCTATGTACTTTTTTGGGGACGTCGGTATGGCTCTTCAGCAACTTTGAAGATTAATGTGGTTTATTTCATATCTTGCTAATAATATCGTTCAGAACATAATACAATCGATTTGCCTCAAAAACCCGATTAATTTCTCGGGTAGTTAGGAAGCACCCAGTTAAAGTGATGCCCGTCACTGCTATTTTAGCAAACAAAGAAAGGAGAAATAATTTGGCGTAAAGAGGCAGGAGCACTATTTTTAAATAATGGTAGGAGGTCTTTCTACATGGTATAGATTTATCAAGTAGCATTGTTCTCGTGGTATAGTTCTAAAAATAACAACACAGAAATAACCATCAGTATTTTTATATTCAGTAGCCTTTGGTAAGTTTACAATCTTTCAGTTTATTGTTATTACAGTTCTCTGGTGTCAGTTCATTGTTAGTACAGTTCTCTAGTGCCAGTTTTATCATCAGTCTGTTTCTTAGTTTTATCATCAGTCTGTTTCTTCCTTTGGGCGTGGAGAAATTGAAAATCCCCATTTAGAGTTTGTATTTCATTATTGCAGCTAAAAGTTCCCTAAATGAATTTAGATTTGTTGGCCCTCTTCTGCTGGGTGCTCAAGGAGCAAGAGCCCGTGCTGGCGTAATGTCAGCTCATTCAGAAACAACAATAAGCCTTCTTTCAAACAGCACGGTCACTGCATTCGAACTAATTCTCAGTTCAGAATATCCCATGATCAGGAGGTGGTATGTCCCTACAGTCCATAAGCACCCAGTTCCAAAAAAAGTTAAATTCCAGGGTAGAGGATTTCTAACGCTACTGCTCCAAGAAATGTTGGCTCTCTGGTTCTGATATTTTGTCATTGTTGAAAAGTGTTATAGTGGCGTTATTAAAAAAAAATAATAGGACGCTGCTTACAGTTCTGATCATTCTCTCTACAGCACTGTCTAATACTAGACCTTTATAAGCTACCAGGGTAAAGTCACGCAATTTCGATCCTGCGCTGGCCACCCTAGGATTTGGCATAAGGTTTTAAAAAGACCTTCTTTGGATTTTCAGGAGTGGAGAGTCTCCCAAACATGTTAAATTCTTGCTTAATTAAGTTATCGTGTCAATCCACTCAAGTAGATATATTTAGGACTAGTGTCATGCATTTAATTCTGGGATAGGCTAATCTCTGTAATAATTTTACATCAAAATCTGCTTGATTTGCACCTCTTATAATGAAAATAGCAGTTAAAATAATAACAAATTCAACTTTTATAGATACACAAAATAAGACTTATGCTTATAGTATATTTATTTTATGGCCTTAAAATTAAGATGATTATATTATTATTATAGTTCCAAGTTAGTTTATTTTTATGATATTATTATCATCATTATATAGAATCATCATCATATATTAAATCTTTGAAAGGTGACCAATATAACCATTGTAGCCTCTCTCTCTCTCTCTCTCTCTCTCTCTCTCTCTCTCTCTCTCTCAGCATTAGTTCCTGTTTGCGTGAAATCATTTTACGTTGACTCGAAACTCCAGTCACTTTGACGCCTAAGTAGATAATGAGATTTCCCACTTTAAGGCAAGTAGGCCAGGAAAAGGTGATTTGCCATGAAAGAATGAATTAGGTCAGCGCTCATCAAAAGGCTCCATATTGTACCCTTTGAACGAGGAGACGTGGCTTTTACCCAGTTAGTTGAAATGGTGCATTACATAACATTTCATAATGTACAGATCTGGCATATACACATTATATATATATATATATATATATATATATATATATATATATATATATATATATATATATATGTATATGTATATATATTTTTATATGAATATATAATCAAAAAGCCTCACGACTTCACTGGGTATATTTATTCATATTATTTACTTATATATTAGGCTTCAGTAGGAGGGCATGGATTAGATTCCAGATTCTTTAATTTACAAAGTACAAGCTTTCATAGACATGCAGTCTTCTTCTTCAGGTACCGATGCATCGGTGCCTTAAGGAGAAGACTGTATGTCTACGAAAGTTTTGTCCACTGTAAATTAAAGAATCAGGATCTAATAATCCCGTCTTATTGAAGCCTACTATGAGTAATATGATTATATATACTGTATATATATGTGGGGGGGGGCTGTGCACGTGCGTCTATATATATGTTTTTCATAAAAGGAATTAGTGTCATAGATTTTAACTCTCTGCTTTGGTAAGTTTCGTGATGACGTTAAAGCCACTTCCCTTTTCCTCCATGATTGCAACCAACCAACAGTAAGCGAACTAACTAAATGTAAGTTATTCTCAAGGTATAGGTAATTGATAGTAACTGATATTTTCTGATTCAATAGTTATAGTTATATATATATATATATATATATATATATATATATATATATATATATATATATATAATAATATATATATATATATGGGAGATATATATATATATATATATATATATATGTGTGTGTGTGTATATATATATATATATATGTGTGTGTGTGTATATATGTGGATATATTTGTGTGTGTGTGAGTAAGAGAGAGAGAGAGAGATAGAAAGGGAGAGAATCAACAAGGAAACTCACCCGCACAAATACTAATATTTGCTGAAACTGACGAGCCTATAAATCAAAGCCCCTGGTGGTTTTACCTTTCATAAAAAAAAAAGATGTGCCATTCCTCATTCACTTTATTTCTGGATTTTTCCTAATATTTGAACGAAATACAGATCATGAAAACTAATCTTTCAACGTTGGGTCTTCCCCTGTTATCCGCACTTGGAACCGGCGTAGTAATAAACTCTCATGTAATTAGGATAATTAATGTATATTTAAAATAAATTTATGTCAACTACAATTTACGACGTAAAAATGATTAATGTAATGTAAGAATTGTACCAGTGTCTGCTATTTAAGGTAATTAATGTATTTAATACAATAAATTTGTCGGTCAACTACAAATCACGATGTAAAAATGATTTAATAAAGTCTGGGAACTGTCCCAAATTGTCTGCTTTCGAAAGCAAATCGAACCAAGGGAGCAAATGTAAGACGATCCCAGAGCAAAGGGAAAAAGGAAAACTTGATTAGGAAGTAAAAGGAAAACAGCATCGGGCGAAACCCAGCAATTAATGTTACTCGAAACCTTTTAGTGGAGTTCGTTACTCCCTGAAACAGGAAGATTCTGGTTTTATTTGTCCCAGTTTTTAGGGAAAAAATTTCTATATTTGTGGAATCCTAGGTATTGTTTGTCAAATTCGAACCTGACGTTTAATACTTGAGTATTAAGCGATAAATAACCTTATAATATTGAATGCTGACTTTGCCTGGGAATAACTTGCACCCAAAGGAAATTATATATAGATTAGCTATCCTTCCTTATTGGGTTGATATGTGGGTGACAGTGACATTATAATTCATCAGTGAGGAGATACGATTTGATTTCGATTGTATGGTATATATTCCTGTCGAATTCAGGTTTGGTGCTTGAAATCGAAATCAACCGTGGGTAACTCCTGTTCCAAGTAAGAGTTTGTATTCGACAGGAATTTGTACCACAGAGTCAAAATCATAACTCTTCACTGTTGAATGCTAATGTCACTGTCACACGCATATCACCCTAAAATCATAGAACGAATCTGTTCAGGGTAGAGGTGCTTACAGTATTTTGTCACATTTCTGGAGTGATTCTCCAAGGTTTTTGTGGTTTATATGTATATATATATATATATATATATATATATATATATATATATATATATATATGTGTGTGTGTGTGTGTGTATTGTATACATACATATATATATATACAGTATATGTATATTATATACATACATACATACATACATATATATATATATATATATATATATATATATATATATATATATATATATATATATATATTAGCTTTACACATACCCACACACAATCTTATATGTTGATTATATATATATATATATATATATATATATATATATATATATATATATATATATATATATATATATATATAATGTATGTATTATATATATATATATATATATATATATATACTTGTTTTGAGTCACATACAAACACACACACACACATATATATATATATATATATATTCATCTTCCCTGTGAATGTGACAGTGCCATTATTTTTGCTTTTTAGATGACTGCTCAAGGGGGTGGGTTCACCCAAGAATTTATTTTATTCTTGCTCTTGATGGCGAAACTAAAGATGTTATACACTCTGTGTACTGTATTTATATTTTTAAAAACCTATAAATAAAAATTCTTTGATATTGGCTGCCATAGATAGATTTGATTCCCTTTTCTTGTCTACTGTGAAGGCTGGGATAAATAAATATCGGAGTGTGTTCTACGTTTTGGGAGTGTTCTATGCTTTTTGGGTGTCTTTATTTTGTCTAGGTGTGTTCTACACTTTGAGTACGTCAGCTATGTGTGTGTGTATATATATATATATATATATATATATATATATAGTATATATATATATATATACATATATATATATATATATATATATATATATATATATACTGTATATGTGTGTGTAAGTGCATATGTAAAAAGTTACGTATGTATATACATAACATACATATATATATATAAATATATATATATATATATATATATAAGTATATATATATATATAGTATATTTATATATATATATATATATATATATATATATATATATATATATATATATATATGCACATATATACATGAATGCTTTCAACCTAATCTTGAAAGGTCAACAGAACGCCAGGCGATTTCATGCCAAGAATAATGGCATTGCTTGTTATTATGACCTCTGATATTACGGGACTTAACTAAACAAAGATAAAAAAAAAAAGGGGGAGCGAAAACTCATTAGCTCTGTGCTTCATAATGCGATCAGCGAAGAACTTTTTACGTCGTTATGTCGGCTCCATTGCAAAGTAGGTTTTTCTAAACTTCGGCCGACCTCACATGACCCTTACCCTTAATGACGTTCAGGTCAAAGGGATTTCTGTTGAGCACGATTACCTTTTTTTTTTTTTTTTTTAGTATCACTTAAGCATGAAATAGAAAAGGAAGGAAAGTTATAGGAGGGTGACAATATTGGAAGTCTTTTTTTTTTTCTTCTTTTGTAAAAGGAGACGTTTAGAATTACCAATACAACCGTGTCTTACATAAGCAGTGGTTAGGCAAAAAGGATCATTGTTTAATGTCCTATGCCCTGTGTTCTATATTAAGCCAGATACTCTCTCTCTCTCTCTCTCTCTCTCTCTCTCTCTCTCTCTCTCAGGCGACGTAAAATTATTCAATTCGCCGGTAACCGTTATCCTGAAGAATATTCATAATACGAAAGCCACGATTGAAATCGAAATGATGCTAACATTCTCGAGCTAAGTTTTCAATCATATATCATTCAAACTTTGACAATCGACTGAAATGATCTCGGTAAAGTAAAGGAAGTTTTAAATCGGTTGCAACTTTCAGGACGCTAATACACGAACTGCGAGTAACGTCCCGAGATGGGCAAAACTTCAGTGAACATGCCTTTTTATGAGGCTAGACGGAATTTTGTTCCGAAATACTGTATGTATAACTCTAGCTCATGTTGCAGTCTTTCAAGTCCATGTTTAGTATAAAAAAATATAAATATATACATATGTGTGTGTTTGTGTATATAAATGTGTTGTTTGTGTTCTGTGTGTATGTTTGTGTGCATGTGTGTGCGTGTTATAAAATTACTTGCGTAATATTTTAACTAAGACTTACTTTTACCATCCTTATATTATCACAAGCTTCCATGATCTTTAACACTGCAAGGTTTTTGGAAAACTGGAACAATTGGATATGACAGGAAGCACTTCCATACTTCGTTTCTTGAGAATTTGGATGTTTACTCAACGAACCAAAAGTAAGAAGTCCATGTCGGGTGCACCCTCAGAGATAATATGTATCCAATGTAATTCTTAAATTTCAAGGGGCAACGCAAGGAACATTTGTAGATCCGAAGAAAACATTGAGAATAAACCACTAAAGTAGAGAATATTGGCGCATGCTGATATATACATTTATCTATATATATATATATATATATATATATATATATATATATATATATATATATATATATATATATATATATATAGTATGCAGATATTTTTGCTGATCAGTGAAGTTGAGCAGTGCTGGTTCTGATTAGCATAAGTATAAGTGACCACAAAGAAGTTCCAGGGAAACAACGTGGGGTGGCAATCTCATTTTAAAAATGATAATGCCTTCATGGGGAAAGGACGCATAGATCATGATCATATAACTACACGCCCACAAATACATATGGGATTTACTTTTCTCTGTCATGTGATAGCCACAATAGCCTCTTAACTTTACTTTTTCCTCACATTTTTTATGATGATTCAGGTTTTTAGATGAGCTTATCCACAAAATGTGAGGAATTGTTAGGGTAATTGTTATTATACAATTACTCCACACTTATTGTTTCACATGCACATATATATATATATATATATATATATATATATTATATATATATATATATATATATATATATATATATATATATATATATATGTATATATATACTGTATATATATATAGTGTATTTTGTATGTATGTATGTATGTATATATTGGTATATGGAGAGAGAGATATAGATCTCTTGTGCATATCTGTGACCTGTTATTAATCACTTAACTCTTCAATAAACTTTACAGTCTATTAAGTCTTTCCATGTTGAAATAAAGTCTATTGATGCTATCTAGTTCTTGGTTCAGGAAATTGCCTTTCATACATCACCCTTACAGACAGCAGCTACCTTCTTCCCCCTGCAACTAATGCTCCTCTGGGAGAAAAGGGGAGCTCTGTTTCCAATTAAACAACATTAACGTCATTAAACCTTCACCCCTGCTACTGGTCTAGGTCATGTAACTCTGATGACGGATGGCGTGAGTAAGGGATGCAAAGTTAGTGTGGTAGGTCAAGGGTCATGTTCGTTTTAAGCAGACCAGGAGTACCATGATAACAGTGAACAGGTTCTGGACTCAGACCTGAAGCACAAAGGCTGACTTTTCCCTTTTGGCATGTTTATGTATTGTTGCATGCGTGCGCTCCATTACTGATAAACTTGAAATTCCCTTCTGGCATCCACGTTTTCAGTGCCATTTAATCTCAGCCTTTCAGGAGACACCTTTGCCTTCTTTTGTTTTCTGTTTTCTTCCCTCCAAAAAGATTTGGGTAGATTAGAGTTGCCCGTTACCTTGAATTTTTCCTTTTGAAAGCGGCAGGTTTACGCATTAACTGGGTTTAAACCTAACTTTCCTCTTGTTATTTTCTTTCAATTTTAGTTTTCTGTAAAAGAAAACTACTGAGATGTCTTTGTCTGTCCGTCCGCACTTTTTCTGTCCGCCCTCAGATCGTAAAGACTGCTGAGTCTAGAGGGCTGCAAATTGGTATGTTGATCATCTACCCTCCAATCATCAAACATACCAAATTGCAGCTCTCTAGCCTCAGTAGTTTTTATTTATTTAAGGTTGTTAACTATAATCGTACTTCTGCACCCATAGGTACCAGCAAACACAGATCATTATCTCCTGACCGTGGCTGAGTTTCGTGGCCGTGGCTGAGACCACCAATAGACCGTGGCTGAGTTTCATGGGCCGGGGTTGAGCTTTGTACAGCATTATACGCTGTACAGAAAACTCGATTGCGCGGAAGAAACTTCGGCGCATATTTTACTTGTTTCTTCTTGTTTCCAGTAGTCCGAAGCTAAAAAGGACATCAGGTTGCTCAGCTCACTGGCCTTATTGAAAAGGAAGAAGGAAATTGCATGACTCACCCGAAGCGTCGTAGAAAACCCGTTGAAGTCGTCGAAGCAGGGGATCTCGCGAAGAGTTCCGGCAGGCGTCTCGGGCCAGCAAGACACGCCGTCGAACTTGACCGGACAGGTCTTTTGGTCGTATTCGGAATCCATGAAGGACATGACATATTCGTGGAAGCATTTGAGCACTTTGTGGGTGTTGTCCGTTTCGTTCAGCACCGTCGACTGTTCCATGAACCTCCGCCAGAGGGTCTTCCTGAGTTCCGTCACGATCTCCGACTCCGGAGTGAGTTCGTCCTGCGTCTCCTTGTCGTGTTCGAGCTCGGTGGAATTCTCCGACCGCCAGGTGGCGTTCACGCCCTCGCTCCTGTTCCTGAGCTCCACTTGGTCGGGAACGGGAACACTCTCGGTCGGAACGGCTACGGAAAGCATTTTGGTGTGTATCGAGTGTTGCTAGTCTTTCCTACCAATTGGAATTGTTCATCTACTCACTAAGTAAATCTGAACACTATAACAATTACTAAAGGATGTCAGCATTTTCTTTGGAAGATCAAAAAACTCTCGCCTAAATCATAACATTTCTCGTAAAGTTCTGAGCGTGACGTCACATCCGGAAAGCGACTTATGCCTTTCGAGGGGAGGAAAACGTCTTAGTGGCTTCTTCCAGGAATGGGTGACTTGATCTACGCCGATGCATCCATGCCCATGCGGTAACGTGGCTGCCATTGCTGAAAGCTCCATTGTGGTCTCCATCACCCATCATGGGTGCTGGATGCATCATCCATCACACCTAAAAAAAAAAAGTTAGTATTCTGTCATATAACAGGTTGCGTGTAAAATATACTAGAATGACGGTGTTCTTAGGGAACACCAAAAGAACGAAATACCTAACGTACTCTGCTAACTCAGGCCCAGGAAACAAGAGAGAAAGAGAGGGGATTGAAGAGGCGGACCGGGCTTGCTATGCAGAAAGTGATAGAGCTGTCTCGAAGGAAAAAACTTTACAATTCAGGGAAAACTAGAGCATGAAGAAAATTCCGAAGCTCCGTTCCAACATGCAAATTAATATAGAATATGTACAGCACATGTACAGGTATGTTTTTGTGTAAGCAGGTCAGTGTAGCTTCATTTATATAAGATACTTTATAGCCTGGGTAAACCAGTTTTTAGAAATCGGACAAACGAATTTTACTAAGAAATTGTATTATAATTTTTACCAAATCTGACTCCCCCCGTAAAAATACTGTTAGCAGAAGCAGTTTGCTTACGTGTGTGAGGCATTTCAACTCCTATTCTCTGTTTACAACTCCCTTTCAGTTGTGTTCAAATTTCATAAGAATAAAGTGACTCCCCATTGCCAGTCGTTTTATGAAAGAGAGACAGAGAAAGAGAAATACATTAATTATCTCACGGCATTTTAGGAACTAAGGTAAATGCAAAGGTAAAAATATTCAGTATATTGATGGTGCTGTTCGAGATTAGCCAGAGAGTAATACATCCAAAATTAGCTCATGTCAGCGAGGAACTAAAACATTTCACCGATAAAAGGAGCATTGATGTATCCACCCAGCGGTTCGGAAAACTACAGAGAACCATACGTAGCAATGATGTTATTTTTGTATTGAAGTAGAAAACTATCCTAGAGCAACAATGTGAACAAAATTGCCAACAGAAATGGAGTAGTATCACTCTCGATAAAAACACAATTAGGTAATCAAATTTCATGGCTTTCCCCTGGGGAATGTTTTCCTATTTCGAGCCTTTGTTGTATTATGACAGCCGAGAGCGTTGCGGAATTTATCAACACAGAAATTTGTTACGAATACCGTCAAATCGATTTCGTTTTTTAGGTTTTAATCTTTTTTTTCCCCAACCCGTACGGAGGGTGACTGGTGATAAATAATATTACTTTCAATACGGATTTTTCACAAGATTTATAATTTAATACAAGCAGATGAACGATCGTAAATATGATAAATTTAATAGATTTTATCTGATATTACATGATTTCCTGAGCCATACAGTCTTTTATCAATATCTTTCTTTCAATTGAGCTAGGTAAAAGGCATTACTTTCCTTTCCCACAAGCGTCTGAGATGAAAAGTAGTCAAGTATGTATTTGTGGATATATATATATATATATATATATATATATATATATATATATATATATATATATATATATATATATATAGATAGATAATGAGACTTTTATCACATAGCTTACTGATTATATATATATATATATATATATATATATATATATATATATATATATATATATATATATATATATATATATATATATATATATATGTGTGTGTGTGTGTGTGTGTGTGTATATATTTATTATATATAAAATGATGAGAGAGAGAGGGAGGAGAGAGAGAGCAAGCACATAATGGTGCTCCTTTTAGCATGTGTTAGGTATCTAATGTTGTGCAAGTCCTTTGCACTTTTAACTTATGTATCATAAATATGCCTTTTACGCAGAACACTTAAATAATATTAGCAATCTTGTCTGTCTACTCAGAAGGCTCATCAGCATTACATTAAACCCCGTGCACACTACCCCATTCACCTCTATCTTGCTTGAATTCTTGTGCCTCTTGGATGTAAAGGTCCTTCATTTCCAATACCTCTGGCATTCTAACTGTTTAGTTTTCCTGACTTCCTCTCCTACTTCTGTCAATACGTTTTATTTACTTACTTATCGTTCTTGTCTTTTCTGAGTGACTGAACAACTTCAAAAGCATTCCGATCCATCCTTTCTTCCACACGAACCCTCATACTATTTCTGCCTTTTCCTACATTTTTTACCTCTTCAGGTCTTCTTATGCCACATAAACTACCTAAACAGTTCATCACAATAGTTTCAAACTTTTTCCTTTATTTTACCCAACATCCAAACTTCATACAAATCAAGTGCTTCCTTTTACCTTTACAACCTTACTCCTGTTCTCAGTTACTGCGAACTTTCTTCTCTTGGGAACAGTTTACACACTTTCACTGTTTTCTCCACTTTGTCATCGCTGTCCATAATCAGTACTCTATAATCTGCAAGAGTAGTCATTTCATACCCTATTCATGACCTGTTTTCTTATCCAATAACATTGCGCCAATGTGGCTTGTCTTTTCTTTGGCTACTACTTTGGCTACTAGCATCACATGGGCATAATACGGCATTATTTCAGCTTAATTTCACACCAAACTATTCTTTTTCTCGTCTACATATTCTCCCACCCATCGCCTTTCATTCATAAATTTAATTTCTCCCGACGCTTATTTCCAATACAGCGTGAACACCTTTTACAGTATTTCTTTGTAAATTCCATCCTAGGGTATTTTTTAGGCCCACTTTATGCCTCACACAGCTTTTCTTCTTTACTTTTAATCCTCTCACATAACTATTTCTTAACTAGCACCCCGATCCAAATACCCACTTCCATGTCTAAATCCTCATGGTTCTCTAATCAATCTTTCTGTCACGTCTCTTACTTTCTCAATCAAAATTCTGCCACACACCTTCCTTAGTATACTAAGTAATAGGAGGCACCCATAACGTTTAGTATCTTCTGTCACCCAGTCGTTCAAAATTTTAAAGATATTTCATGATATTTGATATATCTGAATAAGGCATTCTATGTAGCTCATTTTTAGACGCTTCAATGGAAATTTGACGACTCTTCTCAAACTCCCGTCTAAGTATTCAACCACAACCTCTTCCATAATTTCAAAGAACTCTTTTTTTTTGAGCCAGAGACACCGAGTTTATCAGTTCACATTTTAAAACTATATTTTGTTGTATGAATGAATGATTTATGCTCCTTAGAATCTACATGTTACTAACTGATTTTATCCTGGTAGAAAATGATTGGATCTTATGAGAGAGAGAGAGAGAGAGAGAGAGAGAGAGAGAGAGAGAGAGAGAGAGAGAGAGAGAGAGAGAGAGAGAGAGAGAGAGATGTATTCAGAACAGGTGCATAAAAGACATGAGTACAGAAAAAGCGGGTTATATCGAAATAAATAAAAGAAATGCCGTCTGATTTAGAGAGAGAGAGAGAGAGAGAGATTTATAAAAGTAGTTGGGTAGTAGGGAATTTTTTCATAGAAACCTGATTTGTCTGGATTGAATGGACTGAAATGGAGAGAGAGAGAGAGAGATTTTAAGGAGGTATAGTTGGGTAGTAGAGAATTTTTCATAGAAACCTGATTTAGTCTGATTGAATGGACTGAATGGGGAGAGAGAGAGAGAGAGAGAGAGAGAGAGAGAGAGAGAGAGAGAGAGAGAGAGAGAGAGATTTTAAGGAGGTATAGTTGGGTAACAAAGGATTTTTCATAGAAACCTGATTTAGTCTGATTGAATGGACTGAATGGAGAGAGAGAGAGATTTTAAGGAGGTGTAGTTGGGTAACAAAGGATTTTTCATAGAAACCTGATTTAGTCTGACTGAACGGACTGAATGGAGAGAGAGAGAGAGAGAGAGAGAGAGAGAGAGAGAGAGAGAGAGATGTAGTTGAATGGCGGCTGGAGTAAGGCTTGCTCTTCGTCTGTGGCATCAAAGAGTTGCCACTCACTAAAAGCTTTAAATTCTTAAGGGGTGCGATAAAGGGATTATCTAGAGCCTCCGAGAGGAAGGTAAGTGGCAAAAGGAAGTGAATGAAGTTGAGGCTGAAAATAGACTAACTTCGGTGCTCGGAGGGAGAAAAATAATTTTGGATTTAAGTAAAATGAGAGCAAAGTGAAATGATTAATTTTGAATGGAACATGATACCTCAATACTGAATAATGTAAAATGCCCATTTGTAGAAAATGCTCGGAAGGAGGAAAATAATTTTCGATTTAGATACAGTGAAATCAATGTGAGGTGATTATTTTTTATGCTATCATGATACCTCTGAACTGACTACTGTGAAATGCCCATTTGTGAAAAATCCTCGGAGGGAGGAAAATCATTTTGGTTTTATATAAAATGGAAGCAAAGTGAAAGGATTAGTTTTCTTCCGAATATGATACTTCAAAACCGATTACTGTAAAATGTCCATTTGTGGAAAATAAGTGTATACACATTTGCCGACCCCCAGTCTGTACACAAAACGAGAGATAATCTCCTTGTATACCGTTCTCTCTTGTAAAACAATTTCAACATGAATTTATACCTCAAAAATGATTACTGCAAAATGTCCGGTTTTTGGAAAATGAGAGTGAATATATATTTGCCGACTCAAAGCCTGGACGCAAGGCAAGAGATGATCTGATTGTAAAACGCTTTTTCCTTTAAAGGACTGCAGCATGTCTTAGTGGTATGTTGTATGCAGGTCTGGGTCATAATGAGACCTGTAAGTGTACTAATTACGTAAACTGGGAGAAATTGGGTTGGACTAGAAATCAGTTAAAGAAAGACTCAAAATAAGCATTTATATAATTTTGTTTGTCGTTTATTTTACAATATTAGATGATAATTATTAATTAATCGAGGCTTTGATAATGTAATTTATAAAAAAACCGGCTGTATGGAAAGCCGGTTAAAATTGTAGTATGTCCATAAAATGCATCATGATCATAAATAAAATAAAAACGACAGTAGTCAACTCATCCAGATAGTAAGTCATATATACTCGTATACACACACATCCATTATTATATGTTTAGACATATATAAAATGTACATTTATATATTTATATATATATATATTTATATATTTATATATATATATATATATATATATATATATATATATAAATATAAATATATATATACATTTATATATATATATATAGAGAGAGAGAGAGAGAGAGAGAGAGAGAGAGAGAGAGAGAGAGAGAGAGAGAGAGAGAGAGAGAGGAAAATCGTAAATGAAACTTTTGTAAGCATTAGCTTATTTCATCCCGAATTAATAATGCGGTCTTATGTAAAGTCCATCAGTATCTTGGTAATTTCACTAAATTTGATCCTGACGTCTCATTACTGTTTTCCAATATCATTAGATGGTCGCGCATGTTCCCAGCAACCGCAAGAGGCGACTCTCCCTATTCAAACCATCTTCCATAGATCCGGTTTTTCAGGATACAGTGAGACTTCTCTTTAAAAATATAGAATATTGAAGAACAGCAGTTTTGACTCCATAATACCTAATAGTGTCGTGGGTGTCAGACGCTTAGTTGATCTTTCTATTCCACATACTACAAAGCTTTGGCATTCTCCTCGTGCTTCAACTTACCCTTCCTTCTATACTCTTCCTTCCTATTGTAGGATTGTCTCATTCCTCGTGGATTAATCTTCATTCTTTTTCACTCATCCTCTTCATGCTGGACATTTGTGTTGGTTGTCCCGGTGACTTGTTTATTCTAAAAGATGTATTTTTGTAATTAAAATGACTAATGAAATGATGGTTTTAAAATGAATAACCTCAGTCTAACAATTTTACCTTCTGTACATTAATATTCTTTTCTACAAAAGCATGCGTAAGAAGGCAAATACTTTTTTTTTTTATTTAGGCTTTATGCGAATTCATGAGCAACATGAGTAATAAAGATGATAACTCAGATCATACTATTTTGAAGAGTAAAAGCAATGAAAGGTTTTTATTTTGGAGCTCAGTAGTAATATGTGCTGAAATGTTTGTTACCCTTTTTGCTCAAATCCCTCTGTCACCACTATAAAACAGTATTTTTTACGTTTCTCCAAGTCAGGACGTTCAAATATCAGACTGAATTTTCATTTCAGCATTTTGTGAACAGATATTACCCTTCTGAACTTTCACGCTGCATATTCTGAACTGCTGTTATGGTAGAAATTTTAGTCCCATATTTGTTTTAACTGCAGTTATCTCGGAATTTTCAGTCCTCATATTCTGAATCTGGGTAATCTTTGAATTTTCAGTCATGCCGTTTGGGAATTTTGTTATGTATGAATTTTCATTTCTGCATGTTTTAAACTGGAGTTTGCTCAATTTTTAATTCTGCTTTCCTAAACTGGTGTGATCTGTAAATTTTCGAATAATTTATTTTCCGAACTGGTGTTGTATCTGGGTAATCAATTGGGCCTTTTATGAAGTTGTGTAATCTCTGTATTTTCTAGTGTGAAATTTTCTTAGCTAGTCTGAATTTTAAACCATGAGTTTAATAATGAATTTTCGATCCTGCATTTTCTGAACTTGTGTTATCGTTACGCTGTTCAGTTCTGTATTCTTTGGAGATTCTATTTGCAACTTTTTTCATTGTGTTATAACTGCTTTTGTCTCTGAAGTTTCAGTCTTGCATTTACCGAACTTCAGATATTCATGAATTGTCAGTCCTGCATTTTTGAAGTAGAACCAGCTTTGAATTTGTACCCAGCAAATTCTGAACTTATGTTACCTTTAAGTTTTTATTCTTGCAGTTTCTGAGTTGGTGTTTCTCTGAATTTTTAATCCTGCGGCTTTCTAAACTTTGGTAATCTCTTAATTTATATAGCTACTGAGATTATCAACTGAATATTCAACACTGCATTTTCTAAACTGAATTTATCTCTGAATGTTGATTTCAATTTCTGTTTTTCTAAAACGGGAAATATCTTTGATATTTTTTTTTTATTTATGCATTTTCTAAACTGCACATATCCCGGATTTTTACTTTTCATTCCTGCATTTTTTTTAATTTGCGCCATCACTGAATTTTCAGTTCTCTTCTCTGAACTACTCCTAACTCTTGATTTCTAATTAAGCATATTCTGAAGTTCTTCTTTTATATCTGAATTTTCAATCATACCTTTTCTGAACTGCTGCTATATCTCCATTTCAATATACATTTTCTGAAGTGTACTTATTTATGTATTTTAACCGGTACTTTCTATAATGAACAGGAATAGTCTCTTGAGTTTCCAGTCCGGAATTTTCTGAGGAGGTATTGCGTACATTGAACTATTTCTGTGAATTGATGCTGACAAATAGTTGCGTGGCGGAGCTTCAGAAGAGGTGCTTAGGATAAAAATTATATATTACTACTATATCAAAATATACGACTTTCTTACAACCTCATTCAGAAATGAAGGAATGAATAAATTGCTCCATCAAGTTTAGTACTCATGGTCTGCTCAAAAAATACTAATCTTAAGTATATGTATGCATTCAGAGCTGCGGCCGATAATCACTCACCGATTCAATAAAAAATAAAAATTTCCAGAAACTTATGAAAAAATTATGTTCGAGACTAACGAGCAGCATTCCTCAGAATCTTTAATAAGTTATTTCATGAGGAATTGAAACCAGAGAGCACTGAAAATGTCATAAGCATTTTATTATAACTCCAAGCCTGTTATTTTGCAGATATCTATTCCTAGGAAGAGGTCATCCAGCAGAAGGGTTGTTTTATTGTTGCAACAGAAAAAATAATGACCTGTTGAACAGATGGCAATACTTGACGAACGTGCACTTGAACTCAGTCTCAATATATATTCGCAAAAAAGAGTGAAAGCAGACCATTTAGTCCATTTTATTGGGGAAGGGGGTTAGTGTGGGTGAGTGTGGAGCAGGGTCTTTATCCTGGTCGCAAAAACTGCATTGACCTGGAAACTTACGTCCTCCGTATGGAGTTGTCCCGATGTCGGATAATATTAAATCAGTCAATTAATTCTCTATCAAGGCCCTATTTTGTTCCCGATTTCGAAAAGGACGAAATCCTGAGAAGTTATGAGAACTGCGCTTTGTTATCAATAAATATTATTCGAGATAATTCCACTCTTAGATTGATCGACATTGCCGTACTCAGCTCACTGGAGCATTGCTCCTAGTAAACTGGGAAAATGTGATAGCAGTTAATTCAGTAGTTTTTCAGGGCCGAAATGTGAACTTATTTTTTGCCTTAACGGGGGGAGGAGTGAAGCACGGCAGTCACATAGTTGGTAATTTGGAAATTTTTTCCTCATCATTGCTTTAGGGTACTTTCAAATCAGGTTCTATTCAGGAAATTGTCTTAGATAATAGAGGTCATTTAAAGTCCGGAGAGGAATAAGAATGATATGAGCAGTAACAATATATCTTATAGATTGGTACAGAGTATTTTGATATAAACATGTAATTTTTTGTGCCCTATAAAGTTCAGTATTATTTTTCCATCATACCTTATTCATGTATACTTCAAGATGGCCTTTCAGTTGGAAAGCTGCTGATAATCTGTAGATTTCATGAACATTAGCATTTTGAAATGTTTTTAATGCTTCCATTTTAGACATACTTATCTAAACTCTTTCCAGCTGGTTCAAGTCTGAAAGTGCTTGAAGAATACAAAAAAAATACTTTAAAGCTTACAGTTTTAGCGAAATTTACAATGTGAGACATATTGTGATGACGTAACAAAAGGCATATATTCCAGAACCCTTCGTCTGTCGCAACAACTTTTCTCCCTACCACTTCCTTTTCTTGTTTTCTTTGGCCAGGGACTCAGAAATCCCTTATACAAAAGCATAAAAGATCCTGCGGTATCAAAAAGTTATACACAAAAATGCAATATGAAAAATCCTAAACACTGTAATTCTCTGGCATGAATTCGTTAGAGAATGGAAGATCCCTTTTCCTTTTCGAAAAAAGTAGAGTGAATGGTTGGTAAAAAGGGTGAGTGTGTTATAAAAGAAAAAATTCAGTGATGGATACTGAGTGGGGAAATTTTCTTTACGTTGTCCATTTATCCTCGTGTGATTTAAGACTGCATGTTGAAGCTGGACATTAATCAACCTCCCTGGAGGGATGCCTCTAAAGGAATTCCTAAAAATGAGCTGCGTTAGATGGTGTGTTTTCAACAGTGCCTCGTTTTCTGTTGATTACCTCGATCGAAATTAAGAATTATATTAGCGCTGGAGTCTCGGTTGCTGATAACGACGTCTTAGACAGTAGACTTCATCTAGATTAAGAAAAATGTATAACTTGTAATTCCTCTTGGAACTGAACATCACCGCAGGATTAAATGATAGCTGTCTAATCTCAGTTTTTAGAAAACAGTTTGATTTCCACTTATTGCTTTTCAACCAACATTGGATAATGAATTAGTCACATAATTTATCTATGTTGCTTTTAAAAAGATACCGTAATAATGAAACAATAAAACCAGTGGTTTCTTGCCCAGATAACTCTCTGGAGAAATTGACTACGGGTCTTCCATAGTTTCTGGGTGGACTCCTGTAAGATTTCCGTTTAGTTTCCATTTACTTCTTTTTAAATTTTGTACATCTGTTCAGGCATTGTCTAGATAATTGGCATTTGGATACAAAACATAATCTTCGGATGTCAATAAGTTCCTGAAATTAACCTTTAGTTTTGTAAATATATGAGGAACAAAGAATTCATTGGAGTCATTATTCCACATGTAAACTTCACCAATTGAAGTTTAGTGATTTTTATTAGCAACAAAAGCAGAAACAACGAAGAAGAACGATAAAGGAAGAATCCTGCCTTCCGGACGCTCTGACAATCTGTCAAAATCTGGAGCTAAAAATAAAGGTCCCAGAAATGAGTAGCCTCATTTTTTCCCAGATGAGAGAGTGACGCTAAACAAAAGGGACGTTGAGTGATGGTGCCTTCCTTTTGTGCGTCCATCTCCATTATACAAGCAGTTATAGGCTCGCATTCACCCACCACTAGTATCATCGGAGTCTCTCTCTCTCTCTCTCTCTCTCTCTCGATATATTAACAAGAAGTTTTGGTCCCTCATGGGCCGTCAAGTTTCTCTCTTTATTACTACAAGGCTGTCATGCTGTTATAGTTTTCTTTCTTTCTGGCCTGGATTAGACGCTAGGTAAAGATACTGTTTATATATTTATATATATATATATATATATATATATATATATATATATATATATATATATATATATATTATATATATATGTGTGTATGTATGTATATATATATATAATATATATATATATATATATATATATATATATATATATATATATATATATATATATATATATTACACGTTTGATTTTAAATTACGAAAAGGTGAAAACGTGACGATTATGCGAAAAAGTTACAGCCACGAAGGAAAAGTGAAACAACTGAGATGCTAAATACTTTCGAACTGTTACCATATCTTGGTAATAAGACAAAAGCACTTAACATCTCAATTGTTTAACTTTTCCTTCGTGGCTTTAATTTTTTTAGCATATATTTAAATATACATATATATATTGTGTATATAAATATATACATACATATATATATCTATATATGTATATATAAAAATATATATACGTACATATAGACATATGTGTGTTTGCGTGTCTGTGTGTACAGTATGTCATGGCCACTGCGTCGGAAATAATGGTCTCCTGTGCATTGAATGTTAAAAGCAGACTGAAAGCATGACAGCTAGTTTGATGTATTTAAAAGGTATTGCAGGCGTTTACAGTTTTTCTTTAGATTTTGGACCCTACACTGACGTCATTCTGAAACAACTATTTCAGTAACAAAAAATCCGGTTTTATGCTAAGATGCTTACCATTGAGAAATAAACTTATGACATGCAATATTAAATACTAAATCCAGTGTAATCATCTGTTGTATTTATGTGATACATTTACAGCAATACAAGTGAATCCCCATTCTTAAATGCTAAAATTTGACGTCAAACATAACAATGACGTCATTGAAAGTGTTCATAACTTATTGAAAACCTTTTAAAACACAATATTATACCAGTCAATCTCAGTGCAACGTCGACTTGTCGTTAAATCTCTCTCTCTCTCTCTCTCTCTCTCTCTCTCTCTCTCTCTCTCTCTCTCTCTCTCTCTCTCTCGTCGCTTGTTTCAAGATATCCCCTTTTGTTATCCAGTATTGTTCACCATCGAATCACGGCCAATACAATCAAGAATCGAAGAGACAAAACTGAGGAGATATACATTCATCTGCCAGACTTCTAAACCAGAGAAAACGAGAGCAAAAATTCTGTCAGCTTCGTTGGAGAAAACTATCTGATAAAGAAGGGATCAATGCAGTATGGAGATACTGAATGTTTTTGGGTCTTGCATGTAGATTTCAAGATGAATCGGCGGACACATCCTTGATTACAGGTTAATCTTCCATAACTCTTCTTTATCAGTCTATTGGCTCTTTAAAGAACAAGGCCGAGTTATGAAAAAGTCTTTGAATAAGCCACTACTGCAGCTGTTGTTTCACAATTAAAAAAGAAAGTTGGGCAGGAGTATGACAGACTTGTTTTTCGAAGAAGGTTATAAATAGGTCAGGTACTGCTTTACTATAAAATTATGTATGTTGGGCAATGACTGGCTTGAAGTCAACACATACAAAGTAGGGCAAAATAAGACTAAATATATAGGGAGTCTTCTATAAAGCAGATGACAGTGTAGGAAGAGTGAGAATTTAGAGACAGTGGAATAATGTAGATATGATAACATTTGACGTACGTTATTTGAGCTTCCGGGTAGAATGGCAGTGAAAGATTGAGAAATCCTGCTCTTGCCAGTCCAGTACAAAAGGTTCTGACAAATTCATCTTAGATGACAGTCATAGTATCCATTAAAATGATTAATATCAATGAGTTTACATAAGTGATAATGCTTGAATAGTTCTGAACATGAATGATATGATCACAGCGTGTTTAATCTGCTAGAAAGGCATTGAATGGCTGCATGTTATATGAATAGTAATTACAAATGGAACCTAAAGTTTTTGATTGTAGAAAACATTGTGCAACATAGTTCATGAAGACTAACCTTAGAAGCTAATGTCACCACAGAAAAAACCTTCATAACATGGCGTCCACTATGTTAGTACCGAAGATTAATGAACGCATCAAGCATTATACACTCATAAAATGAAGGACTGGGGGCACATTATCAAAATTCCAAAAGAGAACAAGAAAAATCTGTCACTAATTTGAGTGTGTCCATCATAACGTATAGTAAATAGGTTACCACAAATCTCATTGGCAAGTGCCGTGCGCCACAGTTATCTGAAAGTGGAAATTTGTTGCAATATGGCGACGAGTTGAACCCCTTCTTTCAGTTGGATCCTTCCTCTTGATTCATCAGCAGATAGTTTACAAAAATAGACAGTGGTGAGAGCTATCGGGAAACTCTGGGACTAGAAGCTAAGCTTGCAAATTTTGTTTCCAGATGCAGCAAACTTCTGGACTTTACATATCGCCATTTGTGGCAAAAGGCTAGCTAGTTCATTTTGTACAGGCATTGTTAGTTTTCTATAGAGAACACCAACTACTGGTGATATTCATTGGATAGCAATAAAATCTACCTGTGAATCAGTTGTACTAGCTTAGGAGTTTGTTGTCAGAATCTCAAGTTGCGCAGTTCCCCAACTGATATGTTATTCACGGCCTCACTGCAGTGTAACTACTCGAGAGTGTTTCTGTTGTGGAGTATGGCATGGGTGACTGGGAGTTACATTGACGGAATGCACATAACTGAGACCCTGAATGAGCCTTTTCATCAAATAAAAAAATTGAAGATAATGACAGTCCTATTGAAGATAATGACAGTCCCATCTATCAAATGCAACTCCTGATGCACTTAATCAGTTTGTGTGTCCGCTGTACAAACCTAAAGAGCTCTCTTTTAGGAAGTTGTTTGATCTCAGATGGTCTTTGTTTTCTCAAAAACACGCTAAGGGGACTGGCTACCACCAACAGTTGGCACGTCAGTACATCACATAACGTCGACAACACATCGTTGCGAGATTATGGGAGACATCAAAGGTTTCATTATCACGATAATCCCTCCCACCAGTCACCAACTTCTGGTGGACCATATAAATGAAGGATTAGCCCCTTGAATTTTTAGAGCTCCCGGCTGTAGAAATTTTACATTTACGAGCAAGGTGCTCGTGTAAAAATGAATGTAGTAATGGTAAATGTGCATCTAAATAGAAAAGAGACCTCTACAGAGCTCTTCGGATGTCTGAAATCATGTCAAGTTCGCCCCGTCATACAAATGTTGTAGACTTAGTCAATGTAAATGATGGTTTAGGCCATGACTGTGGAAATGAAATATAAGCATTTTTTTTTAACGAAACTTAATTCCCTATGCTGCGGCAGACATATTAGAATGAACAGACTGTGATTCCTTCTTGATATACGACTGCTTTATCAACGAGTTCGTAAGTTATGACTGCAATGCCTCAACTGTAGTTTTAAAAACTGCAGAATCATAGCATCTTCCCAGCCAGGAAATTATCTTCAGTAAGTTCTAAATGTACAATTAGGCCACTGTAAAGTTAATATTACATATGACGTCAGGACACTGAAGTAAATCCTACTAGATGATTATACTGTTAACATTTGTGTATTAAAGGAATGCAAAGTATCGACATTTGTCACCCAAAAATATGCTGTTAACGCAATAACATTATCAGGAATAGCAACACATAAAAAGATCAGGTATGCGAATGCTCATTGATAACATCGCAAACTGCAAAAAGTGAAGTAATTATGTCAGACGTATCATTTTGCTTTTTTCATTCCGTGTTCTGATTCACATAGTATCCTTGACTGTGTAATTACTTCTATGTATTTGAGAAAATGTGTTGTTTCCTTGCTCACCCTGCCATAATTCCATTAAACTCTCTCTCTCTCTCTCTCTCTCTCTCTCTCTCTCTCTCTCTCTCTCTCTCTCTCTCTCTCTCTCTCTATATATATATATATATATATATATATATATATATATATATATATATATATATATATATATATATATATATATATATATATATATATATATTTTTTTTTTTTTTTTTTTTTTTTTTCTCGAATACAGTTTTTTTAAAGTCTAATGCAAAAGTTTATCTTATATTCTTTGCTAAATACTGCCAGTAATCCTCTAATTTTTTCTACCAAAAATTAATATTTTGATGGCAGGATAGTTTTCTAGTTAGGCACATCATTTATTAAGCTTTTTTTGTGCCGTTAATTTATAACCATGTTATGCCAACAAAATCAGAAGTTTCTGGGTATGCATGAAGCACTGAATGAATAAATGGCTCCATCGATCATAGATGCTTATGATGCACGGATAACTACCCCCGTCAGACATGCCTCCCTACCCTGCACATATTCCACTTCTTTTCACCAACACGCCAGCTCCCCCTGACCTTCTACCTCCATAGTTATTGGTCGAGGGAAGTTTCTCCTCAGCCATCTATTGTGTAATGGGTATCTATAATGAAATGCTGTCATCACGTGGCAATCACCTTGAAATCCATGTGGTTCTACAGCATGACAGTGTATTTGTTTTGCTGCTTCGTAAAGGTCAAGTTAAGCACCACTAAATTCCTCCATGTGATTCTTATTAGGTCATCTTTTTTTATTGGTAAATAAAGACACTCAACTCAGATGTTCCTATCTGTCTCGTCGTGTGCTTAGACGCCCTAAATCTCATTCTTCAATTTTGCTCCTGTGCGTCTAACTTTATCGCCATTTTTCTTCCAGTTATTCTACATTCACTCATTTGACATTTAGTCTTAATCCTCTTCTAACCCTTGCTTAATCTTGTGTCTTTATTGCACAGCAAATGCACATGCTTCACTCCCACACATAATGCTTGCTTTAGCATCGCCATTATTGTTTTAACGCCATTCCCCTAGCGTTTTATCTCCCCTCAAGATTATCTGCAGTTCTTGCAGCTGCTTTTAATTTATGCTTTTTACACGCCATTGACATCTCCTCATTTCTGAAGATTCGAGGAAAAGCAATTAATTTGGTATTTAACGCTACATTATTATTTTTGCCATCAGTATTAAGTCACAAATCTGTCATTTTCGCTCGCATGACCGCCCTTTCCGTATCAGTGCACCCTTCAGGAAATTATAGATTTTTCGGCTTTCTCCGTAAGTGAGCATATTGTTATAAAGGTTATGTTCATTAAAATCTTTATTAAATATAAGTACAGAATAAAAAAAAAAGTTGAAGATGATATTGGAATCGGCGATGATCACAGTGATATACAGTTTTAATTTTAAAAAGTGAAATTTGCAGTATGATTCCTTTAGATTTGCTAAAATCCTCCGTAGATATGTGTGAAACAACATAAATCTACTGTACATTCATTTTTCTGACTCTTTTGTCCTCTACCTTTCTTCATTTTCCCGTTTATTCGATAGAGAGCTATTAGGAAAATGGTGATTGAAGACTATATGTGATAAACAGTTCATTCTTTTTCGAAACTCTTGTTTAAGGTCCACCTTTTCACATTTCACAAAGAAAAAAGTCACTTTCTCGTCTAAATGTTTAACACACGCTTTGCTTCGAACATGAAAATTTTTAATAATTCTAGAAACGTATAGATATCTCCTTAATATCCTCCGCATTGTATCTTAAGTTTTTTGTAAGTTCTCCTGTACCGTATACAGTTGATTCCTTAATTTCTAGGCTTTTCACATAAGTGTTTCATGATAAACACTTGAGCTGTATACTCCTCTCTTTCTGAACCCACAGTCCTCTTCCCAAATTAATTCTTCAGTCATCTGTCGTAATCAGAGTCCTGTGATATATCTTCCTTCCATGATGTACTGAGTGATGCCCGTGTAATTTTTTCAGTCGCCTTTATTCCCTTTTCTACATACTGAAACAACTATTCCCCTTACCCATTCCTTTGGAAACGTTCCTTCGTCCAGGTGTTCCCTACGAAGTATAACCTTCTGTTCATTCACGTTGTCATTATCGTACCACAGCATCTCACTTTTAATCCCAGCACCTCCATGTGTCTTTTTTCTCAGACTCTTAATTGCCATCCTTGCATCCTCGGCAGTTGTATCCACAAGCATATACAAACTTTCACTAACTCTTTCCATTCATATCTTAGTCTGTTCTGCCTGTCTTCTGTATTCCACCTTCAAAATACTCCATTGACACTCGACTGACATGCGATTCAGAGAATATTTCTCTTTTCATATCTTATATTCTACCACTCAGTTGATCCTTGATTCTTTTGTCTACATTTACTTCCTTATGAAATAGCTTATAATGCGTAAAGGTATTGCTCACCCCTCATCGTTATTGCCTGGATTCTTTTTGTCTCTCACTATCTTTTTGTCTATACTACCCGTCCTCCTTTATAGCTGTACATGATCATCTCGTCTGGCATCATTAAGATTCTCTTTTTCATATTCCAGTTCTCCATGTCTCTGTATGCCCAAAAATACTACCTACTGCGCATGTAACTTAATCATGGAATTTTACAAACTCATCGTTCACACCTTCTACCTCCATACTTTTAATTCTGCCTCAGACTCATCCACTGCCTTTATACACTCTTATCACTTTCTTATCAAATTACACACACAGTTACATAATTCATTATATATATATATATATATATATATATATATATATATATATATATATATATATATATATATATATATATATATATATATATATATATATATATATATATACATACATATATTTACGTATTTGTTTAAATATATATTTGTGGCAGCGTTAACGTTCCTAATCTCATCATGTGCTTTGGATAAGGTAAGTAGCTCCGTGCCTTCATAACTGGGTGCCTATGTCAGTAAAAACGACATAATGGATTTCTTAGGAAACCTGGCCCATGGCTTCCCACCTTAAGCCTTTAGCGGTACCTTCCCCCTACCCCCTCCCCACCTCTGCCCAATGAATCGAGTATGTGTACGTTCATATGTATGTATATTTGTATATCAACGGTTACGCCATTCTACTTTTGTGGCGTTTACTTTTCATCGATATAAAAATACATTTTTTAGTGAAAGCTATGTTTCCCTGTGGCTTTTGCATTTTTACCGTGCACAATACAATGTTATATCTCAACCTGAAAAAAGTATTCCTTTTTGGAAATTTTATTGATAATTTGAGCGTGTTGTTATTTATCAAATATCTCCCTTTATGGAATAAATGATTAGCGTGTTGAACTGTGCATGCATCATATTTGCATGGTGTAATATGAAGCATAAGATGAAGATAAAAATAATTTTAAAAAGGCCGACATAAAGTTAAAACAGTCAAAATCTTTCAGTAACATGGTAATTTTCAACGATAAAAAAAATATCTACTCCAAAGCCTTTAGTGACCATCGAATTATCGAAGTTCTTATTAAAAAAAAAGTGCAGATTCATATCCGCTCAATGCCCATTTGTTTAGAAATTCCTGATGCAGTAATATAAAAATGAATACTGCGTGTTTCGCTTCGGCGACCAAAAGCATTTTCCGGATGCTGGGGAGGTCAGTGAACCAAGGACACGATCCTTTATTCACAAAGAAGTAATTCGATCATAAGTGCCCTTGATGGTCGAAATGAAGTTAGTCCTTGTCAACTTTTGACTACAAGGGAGAGTCAGACTGACCCAGTTGTCATGGAAATTTGATGCTCAAATGGAAGTATAATTCTCCTCTATCTTACAAAGGTTCGCGTGTGCCACATCTAGAGTAGTTTTTCAAATTTATTCTTTCATTATTTTCAATTTTTTCCTTGTAGATCGTATGAAAAATTTTTTTAATAGACCCAAGCTAAAATATGTTGCTAAATTAATTTGCTCTACTTATAGATTCCTCAAGCTGTCATTTGTCAGTCATTTATTCGTTTTTAATTTAACCCTTTTTTTTATTTTGATACAAAGTGTTATCATGAAAATTGATCTGTTAAAAATCAAAATTCTTTACAACATGCAACTACCTTGAACAGTTTACAGCTCAGATAAGATTTTGTGAATGATAGAAGAAGTTATAAAGACCTCGATTCCTTTTCAATAGGAAGTTGCTATTTTGATGGAAATCATAACACTACCCAAATTCTAACAAGGTAAACCTACCTCTACCTTGACCTAACCCAGCCTAGTGTGAATCTTCCTACATGACTTCGGGACCTCACCCATCTGGGCTACTGTCTTTAAAACAGCCATTATCTTTTTCTTTTTACTTTCAGTGTTTCGTTGGTTATATAAACGTACAATTTTATTGAGGATTTTCATGTGATTTACGTAATATAAGCGATCCCGTATCATCTGCCGCATTTGGTGACCTCAAAAACAAAATATTTTTATCATATAAAAATGAATCCACCTTGATACTTTTGTCAAATATAATTGGTATTCCAACCGTCGTCTGTGATAGCTCACTGTTTTAATGCCAATTATATTTGACAAAAATATCAAGGCGATTTTACTTTCATTTTATGAACATTTTGCTCATGCGTATTGATTGACTGACGGACTGATTGCGTGGATGATACCGTGAATTTGCGTCGCTGCATTCCGGTTTTCGAGGAATGAATATCAATGTTGTGACAGCTATTTGTCAGCAAAAATTACGAGGCTGCAACGCTTTCGCATCTCATGCCAGACAGAAAAAACAATTTTTTACAAATTACTTTGCTATTCTGAAAGTACTGAATATGAACACTAATTAGATTATGAAACCGCACATTCTTGCGCCATGAATTCAGCTGTATTCAGATAACAAAAGAATTTCTTTTTTGAAAACAAAAGACTTGTTTTGTAAAATGCAGGAATAGAGACTTGGATCGTATTCTGCTTAACTCAGTGCCTTTTTAAAACAAAGTATAAGCAAAAAAATGTGTTTTTCCCTTTTAGCTTCCATTTTAGTTTTATTTTTTGAACCTTATTTGTAAAAAGATTTTTTTTCCGAGTATTTTTAATTGAATTTCGGGTCAGTTCCCTTTCCATTCGGCCATTACTTACCATGTCGTATTTCTAAAGGAATCGAAATAAGTTACCAAACTATCTTTTGACAATTTATTTCCGTCAACTTGAGAATCAAGTGAGTCGAATTGTCATCCCTTTTTAATTATATATAACAAGGCTTAAAAATATCTGATTTCGATATAAATAAAAGGAAGCAACCACACCAGTATGTATCGAAGGTTTCCAAGTGGGATTTCCAAATCAGCAAATAGAAACCAGAGACCCACTAGGGAAGGTGATCGGCAGAGGTATAGATACCCGAAACCCTTCATACCGGAGGTTGGAAACTGAAACCTCCATGGCGCAATGCATGTTCCTGGTATTTGTCGCTGCATAATCTCTCACGCATTCTAAAGTGCAGGCATGACTGCATGTAAATACTGATATCGTTATATCCGTCTCTCAGATTTTTTAATAAGCTTTGCAGTATTGTTCTTCTTTTCTTTTCAGCGATGCATAGCGTAACTGCTTCAAATAAGGAAACGTAATTGTTTGATGAAGAAAGCTGCAGGCAGTCATTAACACATTATCGCAGACGGTAAGTACGTAACTCATAAATTGTTTTATTCTTTCACGCGTGTTTCCCTTGTTTAATAAACTTCACTTTTTGGTTATTTATTCGATACCTGGAATGAAGTTGCTGGTACTAGGACTCAGAACCCATATGTATATTACATATATATACATGTATATACTGTATACATATATATATATATATTTATATACAGTATATATATATATACACACATACATATACATATACATATATATATATGTATATGTATGTATGTGTATATATACACATACATATATATATACACATACGTGCATATATATACATATATATTTGTGTGTGTGTAGTGTAGTGTACTTTTGTGTCTGCGAAATTTTACACAAAGAAGAGAAAGTGTTCTACAGCCTAACTTTGCCCAAAGTTCCAGAAAAAGCTTTAAAACGAGTATTGATTTTAAAAGTGAACTTGATGACAGGCTTGATGGGGAAAGAGTTTCGTGGACGAAGTGAGTGTTCATATGGAAACAGTCATGAAGACATGGTGAATACCAGAAAAAACGTTTGTAGGTTCGTATATATGTATATATATACATATATATATATATATATATATATATATATATATATATATGTATGTATTTATGTATATATATATATATGTATATATGTATGTATGTATGTATGTATGTATCACATTGTAAATCACTTTTTCGCGTGATACACATGAACGTTACTGTAACTGCCAGATATATTAATATTTAGGTATGTCACGTTAAAAAGTGATTTGTTTTGTCATTTGTAACTGATTTTCTTATTTAATTACCAAACATTAGCAGTATGTGTATGTATATATACATTTATATATATAATATATATACGTTATATATAATATATATACATATATATACATATATATATATATGTATATATAAATTCCCGTTTCTCATCCTATCCATGAAGAGTGTATAATGAAAACTGGAACTGAACAACATCGATATATTGATGTTATAGATTTGTTGCAGTACATCAGTGCATCAGATCAGAATTGTCATTCATGAACCTTGATATATTTTTTGCTAATGCTTACTGGGGAAGTTCTTGGAACAACATATAAAGGGACATTTTTTATCGTAGCAGAGATTGTTTCAATACCGACATTTTTTTTTTAAGTGAATCATTATCCAAGACTTTAAAGTTACAGCACGCAAGATTCCAAAATGCTTCGATGATTTTTCACTTGCATTTGTTATCAAATCATAAATATTGTTATCTTAAAAGTTGTATTTTGGACGTAAAATAACAAAAGTAACATATAAATATATTTTTATAATATTCACTAAAGAGTGGGCCTATAACCATCGTTAAATTTTAAGAATTTTTGTTTTAAGGAAAAATATGAATATTGTATCAGCCTGTCCCGTAAATTTCTCATTAAAACATGAATATTTTGAGTGAAAAAAAAATCTACTTTTAACGCAATAATTACTAAGATAATAAAAGTATGGAGATTGTGTCATCTTAATTTTTTTTAGTTTTAACGGAAAACAACAAAGAATCTTATTCATTTTATCACTCGCATTTAGCGCCAGAAAATATATGTTTGCTGAAACGTTTTCAGTTTTAAAATGAATGAACACATGTTATCTTTTTGTTTTTACTAACGGCCTCACTAAAAATTATAAATATTTTGGTCATCCTAAAAGTTTTTACTCATAAAGAAAAGCAAGAGGAAGAGACATTTATTTCTTTTATATTTATTTTATATATGTTGGTCAGAAAGAACAACCAATTTCGATCGAACAAAGAAAGAGGCCGATCGCGTCTTTCCATTGCGGGTTATCGCCTCGCCAACCGACAACTTCACTTTAACCACTCCACCAACTTCATCACTTCACTTGACTTAAAATCAATCTCTACTGCCAGTCCGGCCACTTATCTTTTAATCCTGGCGGATTCTAATGGGAAAAAGGTTTTCTAAATACATTGTCTTCGCATGCCTTCGTGCGATTTTATTGGTTAATACTGTAAAGTTTAGTTGATATTTAGCCAAGAAAATACATTTCCTATAAACTGCGAAGACGACATGGACTTTCCTCTCACTGATACTCATATTTTTTCATTTAATAAAGACTCGCGTATTGTTACTAAGCAACGAATACTGCTTTCAATATTCCGGAAAAAAATATAAATCAGAAATTATATTATACCCGTGGACCTAATTAATAACGCTGAAGTGACTGCGTGAATAATGGCGTTTAAAAATATATTTGAAAATGGTCGCTAAAGCTGTTTTAATAAGCGCAAGGGAGTTTCAGAAAATATCATTATTATCAACTAATGGCGTGCGCTTTAATCTGCAAAACTGACAGAACTTACATAAATGCTCGTTTGAATTAGATACTCACGTGAAGAGAACATTATTAATTAAATCATGAAAAAATCTCTTTTTGCAGATCGATGAAGCTAAGTATTTGACCACTGATAGAAATCCTCATTGGTTTTCAGAATATTTTATCACTGATAGAAATCCTCATTAGTTTTCGTAGTATTTTATCTTTGATGAAATCCTCATTGGTTTTCAGAATATTTTATCACTGATAGAAATCCTCACTAGTTTTCACAGTATTTTATCTTTGATAGAAATCCTCATTGGTTTTCAGAATATTTTAGAACTGATAAAAATCCTCATTAGTTTTGAGTGTATTTTATCTCTCAAAGAAATCCTCATTGGTTTTCAGAATGTTTTATCACTGATAGAAATCTTCACTAATTTTCAGAGTATTTTATAACTGATAGAAATCCTCAATAGTTTTCAGAGTATTTTATCGCTGAAAGAAATCCTCATTAGTTTTCAGAATATATTATCACTGATAGAAATTCTCAGTAGTTTTCAGAATATTTTATCATTGATAGAAATCCTCACTGGTTTTCAGAGTATTTTATCACTGATAGAAGTCATCATTGGTTTTCAGAATATTTTATCACAGATAGAAATCCTAATTTTTTCAGAGTATTTTATCAACGATAGAAATCCTCATTAATTTTCAGAGTATTTTATCACTGATAGAAATCCTCATTAGTTTTCAGAGTATTTTATCAGTGCTAGAATTCCTCATTAGTTTTCAGAGTATTTTATCACTGATAGAAATCCTCAATAGTTTTTAGAGTATTTTATCACTGAAAGAAATCCTCAATAGTTTTCAGAGTATTTTATTACTGATAGAAATCCTCATTAGTTTTCAGAGTATTTTATCACTGAAAGAAATCCTCAATAGTTTTCAGAGTATTTTATCACTGAAAGAAATCCTCAATAGTTTTCAGAGTATTTTATTACTGATAAAAATCCTCATTAGTTTTCAGATTATTTTATCACTGACAGAAATCCTCAATAGTTTTTAGAGTATTTTATCACTGAAAGAAATCCTCAATAGTTTTCAGAGTATTTTATCACTGAAAGGAATCCTCAATAGTTTTCAGAGTATTTTATTACTGATAGAAATCCTCATTAGTTTTCAGAGTATGTTAATCACTGATAGAGATCCTCATTAGTTTTCTGAGCATTTTATCACTGAAAGAATTCCTCAATAGTTTTCAGAGTATTTTATCATCGATAGAAATCCTCATTGGTTTTCAGAGTATTTTCTCACTGATAAAGATCCTCACTAGTTTTCAGAGTATTTTATCACTGATAGAAATCCCTCATTGGTTTTCAGAATACTTTATCACTGATAGAAATCCTCAGTAGTTTTCAGAGTATTTCATCACTGATAGAAATCCTCACTGGCTTTCAGAGTATTTTATCACTGATAGAAATCCTCATTGGTTTTCAGAATATTTTGTCATTGATAGAAATCCTCAATAGTTTTCAGAGTATTTTATCACTGATAGAAATCCTCATTGGTTTTCAGAGTATTTTATCACTGATAAGAATCCTCATTAGTTTTCAGAATGTTTTATCACTGATAGAAATCCTCATTAGTTTTCAGAGTATTTTATCACCGATAGAAATCCTCAATAGTTTTCAGTGTATTTTATCACTGATAGAAATCCTCATTCGTTTTCAGAGTGTTTTATCACTGACAGAAATTCTCAATAGTTTTTAGAGTATTTTATCACTGATAGAAATCTTCATTATTTTTTACAGTATTTTATCACTGATAGAAATCCTCATTGGCTTTCAGAGTATTTTATCACTGATAGAAATCATCATTGGTTTTCAGAGTAGTTTATCACTGATAGAGATGCTCATTGGTTTTCATAGTATTTTATCAGTGATAGAGATCCTCATTAGTTTTCAGAGTATTTTATCACTGATAGAAATCCTCATTAATTTTCAGAGTATTTTATCAGTGATAGAGATCCTCATTCTTTTTCAGCCCTGTATCATTTTAATTTTTTCCAGTGTTCATTATTTTCATTTCAAAATAAAATAGAATGAAAATTAACATTATTCTGACCCGACGAATTTTTAGACAGGCTTCTGCAATGGAATTTCCTCGTGAAAATAAACCTTACTTGACTCATTACTTTCGTTTTCTAAGTCACTTTATGTAAGGATGCCATGTAACACGAGCATCACTGTTTCTTTACGGTCATCGCAAGTTTCGTCTAGGATTTTTCTGGCATGCGCGTTTGATTCACTGCCCTTTAAAATCAGTGACGTACATCGATCTGAATAATTATCGTACTGCATACAAATAATTCTTGACGGGAAAAGAGTCGCAGCAATTTGAGTAATTCCTTACATGAGAAATCGTATCAAACGCAAGTAAATCTTGCCGTTAGTAATATCAACAAACATTAAAATTTCCTAATAAAGAATCGTACCAAAAAGAAGTAAATCTTGCGTTTAATAAATCAGACAAAACATTAATAATTCTTTCAATGAAAAATCCTATTAAACGCAAGTTTTTCTGGACCTAAAAAAAAATACCAAACGAAAAGAGTTCTTGACAAGAAAAATCATGCTGTTGGTAAATAAAAAAAAAAAAAAGCATCAAACGCAAATAATTTTCGACATAAAAAAATAAGTCGAAACTGCAAATAATTCTTGACTCAAAAAATCGTCCCGAACGTAAAATATTCTGTACACAGAAAAATAATTCTCAGTCATTAATTGAAGTGTGATGTTTCTCTCTAAAAAGAGTCAAGTGTTATCGTCTCCCCTCCGCTCGACGAAGAACATTGCGTGAAATGGAAGGAAATTAATCAAAGTATTACATGACATGCATCAGCTGTAACGAATTCGGAATTCCATTACTTGTCTTTACCCTTCTGTTATTATTTTTGTAATCACCCAGAGGTTATTGCGGCCAGTTTTATAATGGGAAAATAAGGGGTGAAGTCATTACACCAAAAAGTCATTTGCAATATCTGGTTCACTCTCTTTATTGAATCTGGCTTGAAATCCAAAATCTCATTACCGATAACACATTAAAGTGAAAATTGTTGTAATGAATTTGCTTCACATATCAATTAAAAGGACTAATCACTTAACACCATTTATTCCGTTTATGGCCAAATGAGATATAAAATATTTTTTATTTCTTCGCTCCTTTCATATTATTCGACCACAAACGCTACTTTTACCGTGCCAGGGGATTTGTACGATGAAAGAACAAGACCTCATGCTGGTATAAGGCCACCTAAAACTAAGAACAAAATTTCTCTTTATAAAATGAAGACTGGATGACTAAGAGCTTAAGATTTTATGGGTGGTATACATTACCATGGCTGAAAGTTTTTTATATTTCAGATATGCCACTACAATCACAACGCAAACACGTATATTATTAATCGTTTCGAGCTTAAACTTGAAGGGCAAACCTAATTTCCATCTTCCCCGTCGAGGGGTAGTGCCGTTACCCTAACTCTAGCCACTTTTTAGCCATTTGTTGTACCTCCATTCCCGCTTCTTTATTTCCATCTTGTTGCCCAACCATTTTTTAACTGTGTTAAGTGCTGTATGGCCGAAAGTGCCCCGGAACTTGGCTTTATAGCCCAATTTTCATAAATAAAAAAATTCAAGTCTCTCATGTTAGACTTGTAACACGACATATATATCCGTCTACTGCCAGCTTTGAAAGGCTTTCTTCTTCCATCTTTTCTGACCTTTATAACCTTTCCTCCTTCAAGAGGCAGGCTATTGCTTCCTTTGGGTTTAGGCCCCACTCTCTCCTTCCTCCTTTTTTCATTTTTTTGTCTCCTGGATCAGTAAAGATATTAAGAGGCATCTTTACATTTCAGATTACAATACTAATCTAAGCTTCACAATGAAAACAGCAGTGGTACAATTGGCTTGTTCTCTAAACACTGTCATTTTCTTCATGAAAAAAACGGTCTCGAAAGTAAGACAAAATCATCAGCTACTTGGAAATAGAGTAACTTGTGACAGCCACATGCACAAAAGAAAATAGAACAATTTTCTTTAAGGAAACGGGGATGTGGTAGAACTAGAATTAGCTTCTCTGTGACGAAGAAATGAAAGTCAGAACAAACCAGATCTCTTCAAGCCCACATTTATGAAAGTCAAGCAAGTAAACATCAGACAGAAACGAAAGGAAAATGATGAAAACCAGACTGAGTCCTCGACCGATCAAAAGAACCTTTAACGTTTTCCGCCCCTCCTGTTCGTGCGACGCCTTTCTGCGCCATCACGAAAGACGAGCGAGATGAGAATTCGGAAAGACTACCTGGTATACATAATTATGAAAGAAAAGGAAATTACCTTTTTGGGCAAAGCAGTGAATTTCCAGGAACGCTTGAATTAGACCCTTTTCCCCCCACTGGAACCAAATGTTGACGGCAAGTAATTTAGTTAGGACATTCGCTGGGAAATTCTGTCGTCTGGGATAAAGGGGAAGAAAAATTGAATTCCTTGTTTCCATTATGCTTACTTCGCATAAGAAAAAGAATTCGCTGAAGAAAATGACAGAGCTGTAGACAATGCTACACTCCGCTCGCCTCTTGAGATTGGTCTGGGTACGATGTCCAAGTTCTTTCCAGAATCTTTAGTGAATCGCCAACTACGTAGTTGAATAATGGTGTCGTAAAGTAATATACGACAATATTTACCTACGGAAAATTTTACTCTATTTGTGTTTACCCGCACAAATATACAGTATGTATGCCAGTCACAAAGTTCCACACATACATAATTTCATGATACAAAATTTCTGCGAAACTGTTTCAGCATTAGTCGTGTTTTGGTTGATGTTTTGTATTTTTCTGTTTTCTCTTGAATTCGGATGTCGGTGACGACGATAATGTTAAGTTATAAAAGGTGATCATTGTTGAATAACGGTGTCTGTAAATAATACAATATGATAATCGCTACAATATTTACCTACAGAAAATTTTCCTTTATTTGTTTTAACCTACACAAATGAATGCATGCCAGTCGCAACGGTATATACATAATTTTAGGATGCAAATTTCTGTGAAGCTCTTTTCAGTATTCATCATGTTTTGGTTGGTTTTATCTATTTTTCTGATTTTTCACCTTAATTCGGATGTCAGTAATGACAGTAATGTAATAAACTCCTGAAAGACGGACAAATCCACTGAGCTGATTTCGGAATAACTTCTAATTGACTGAAAGGACTGCGTAGACAACTATACTCTTGCTGTAAGATTTTAGTTTCTCTCTCTCTCTCTCTCTCTCTCTCTCTCTCTCTCTCTCTCTCTCTCTCTCTCTCTGTTTCATGGTCTTGATTCGTTGCTGGAGAAGCCTGAGAGAGTGAATCGGCTGGAAAATCTCCGTGGTATTATCATTAAACCATTCCATTTTCTCTGAGTTCTTGTTATCTGGATTCACTGAGAGGGCGATGGAGTCCTTTATTCCCTGTTGTGTTCGTTGTTGTCGACAGACATCCGAGCATCTGTTGGTCTGTATCTACGTTCTTTAGGCACTATGAAATCGATAGATTTGTCTATCGTAAGTAGTGGCTTTCGTAGGAAAATTGAAATAGGATCAGCTGTCATGATAAATTTCGGTCCGCACTTGAAGCTGATATAGCATTACATGTTTTTACCTCATAGTAAGTGCCTTTAAAAAACGCTTTTTTCCGAAAAAATGATTATATGGAGAATGAGGTTGCTAGCCCAGCGTTCCACCAACATACAGTTGGCAACGGATAGAGCTGTGCACTGATGACATCCACTATGACACATCGTTTCTTTAAATTACTCTGCTTGGACACGAACAAACATCAATATCATATATTGCAAATGTAAATTAAATACAAACGTTTATTCTAAGCAAATGTGGGAGTAATAATTCCATCTCCATGGGATACTATCATTATTCACGTTCATAGAGATGTATGCCTTTATACGTAACAGATCATAACAACTCTTCACCTGTATTCAACACATATATACGCTTCATTTATATCCATTTGGTTTTCGCTCTCTATAAAGAGAGATGGCTTTCGTTACTGCGGACATTTTTGCAATCATTTTTCGACGTCAGTTACGTCGCATGGGATAATAGTACAGTGATTCAGCTCATCTTTTACCAAGTGTAGATATCGAAATAAAATTCCAATATACCATTATCATTTGTAATAATAAACGTACATACATACATACATACATACATAGCAAAGCTTAATATGTAGGCGGACAAATAAAGAAACTCGTCTTTTATTCAGATAATCTTTGCATGCCCTTTCTTTAACAAAAAAAGCAAACAAGAATCTGGTTATAAGATCAAAATCTAGTATCCCTTTCGTTTGATTAAAAAATAACTGTCCTTTGATGTTCATAAGAGAGATGCATGGTTGTTATTCGACTGTTATGACTGCAGTTTGGCTAAAGGGAGAAAGAAGAAAGAGCAAATATGTGTACAGCAGACATGAGTGATGAAATGCCCCAGCTATTCATCATATATGATGTAGTCTTTGATCCGGTATTTGGTCCACATGGAAGGAAAGTTCATTATTTAGTATTTAATGGGGGTTAGAGCATGAAATGTTAGGTAAAACAGTAATATATAAAACTTACATTATGGTAAAATAATACCATCATTAAGAAATTTTACGTTCACCTTCATACTTCAGTGCGGTTGGGTGACTGGTTGAAGTTGACAAATAAATGCAATATTGTCTAAAAAAAGATGTCCATTGATTTAAAAAAAAAAAACACATTTAGAAATGTTTCCTATTTATTCATTTTCGTTCACCCTTCAAATGAAACCTGTGTTTCCGGCCTTTCCCCAAATTTTGATTGGTCAACCCTTTTCCCCCAACCCGCTGTTTTGCATAAATAAATATAAACTTTTCACGAAATATTATGATCCCTCCGCTAAGGACGAAGAATGTGCTGCCTTGAAACGACCGGAACAATAAAATAATAATCGTCAGTGACTGGACCTTTACCTTTCTTTCTAGCTGTTGAAGAACGAATCGTTGATTGCCAAGTTGCTCTTAATAGAGAGATAGATACATAAACAGACTGATAGAGTAACCCATTCAAAGAAATAGATACATACATACATACATGTATAGACAGAGTAATCCATTCAAACAGGTAGATACATAGACAGATAGAGTAATCCATTCAAATAGATAGGTAGTTAGATACATAGAAAGATAGAGTAATCCTTTCAAATTGATAGATAGATAGATCCATAGACAGACAGACAGAGTAATTCATGCAAATAGATAGAAAAATAGACAGATACACAGACACATAGAGTAATCTATTCATTGCACAAATTCTGCTTACTTAGAAATGGAAATATTCAGTGTTAAGAAGAAGAATCCCCTTTCATAAATCGCGCTTTCCAGATCAAACAAACGCTATTGATCGTTTGCCTCTGTGGAAAACCAAACAGTTTGATAGACCACATTTTTTTTAACTCCGGAAGTTATTATGAGAAGCCAAAACACTGATGTATGTTTGGCCTTGTTTATACGACCAGTGTTTCCTCTTTTATTTGATCGATGATGGGGTGAAGGACATTAGGTCCTTTCGGGAAAATGATTGCCAAAGCTTCTCTGAACTCAATTGCCTGGGATAGGAAAGTCTTAGAGAAATCAGTTACCAGAGAAATGGTTGCCAGAGATAGAGTTTTCTGGGAAAAACTGTTGCCTTTTATTGGGCTCTCTCTGGAATATGATTAACAGAGGTAGTTTTGTCGGGAATGCGGTTGCTTGCAACAGCTTTTTTCGGAAAACGATTATTAGAGAAAAAGCTGTCTCGACCTTAGCCATGTGTATGTTTTTTTTTTTTGTGTCGCTGTTCTTTCCGTCAAAGCGTTTCTTAAAAATGAAACGCTTCGACAGACTACCATTTAAATTTGAGGAGTGCCTTTTCATATAAGTTTTTTTTATATGTAGGATGCGTTGCATATCTTGTTGATGAATCGATAATTGACAGGAGACAAAATTGTTACGAGGTCCTCCTCTCAGTTTTTTTTTTCTTTTTGCTGCATAATTCATAGAGAATTGTAGTTAAACCAGAAAATAGGAGAGAATTTCACAATGATTTTTAAAGACATGCAAAATGTTCAGTTTCAGTTGCTGCATAATTCAAATTCGGTTGAAAAGAGACCACGACCTTCCCTAACAGAAAGTGGAACGCATAGTGGTCCAATCTCCAGGCTCTTTTGTTGAATAATTCGAATACCCTAGTGACGAAACGTTCAACAGAGTGAGAGAAAGCGTGGTTGGGAGCTCGGCCACTTGCAGCAAAGCCTTTTGCAGTTTTTCATAGTATAATGTAATACGTTTTTCATGTTTAAAATTTGCCTTGAGTCGAGACAGTTTTCCTCACACAAAAAAGAAAAAAAATCACTCGGCGCTAGAAAGATAGATTGACCTTTTTAGCTTTTATACAAAAAAGGACGTGTTTATTTTGTAAAAGTATTAACAAGTTATATGATCTCCATACGGGGCAAAAGCTTGCCAAGGAATTTGAAAAGTTATGGAGACAATTTCCGGGATTCTAGTTCATAATTTCGCAATGCTGTGAACGATTAAAAAGTCATCAACATCTGACGAGGAAATGTCACTTATTGTATGTACGCAATTGCGAATCTACGAGAGTGACGGCAGACTAACAACGGTTTTAAAGTTTCCTTAGCG
>NC_089795.1:72965162-73010162 GCF_040412425.1 Macrobrachium rosenbergii
AAATATATCATGGAATGAAGTGCTTAATAATATATATATATATATATATATATATATATATATATATATATATGTATGTATATATATGTATATTTATGTATATATATATATATATATGTATATATATATATATATATATATATATATATATATATGTGTGTGTGTGTGTGTGTGTGTGTGTGTGTGTAAATATATATAAATATATATGTATGTATATATATTTATAATATATATATGTATATATATTTATATAATATATATATATATATATATATACATATATATATATATATATATATATATATATATATATATATATATATATATATAAATCATCATTCTGAGCACCGTATTATGGCATTCAGTGCCACTCGAGGGATCACATCCTCGCATATGATTTCTCAAATGGGTCCTCCGCATTAAGTCTACCCTTCCGCTAAGGGGTTCTCTTAATGACCAGATCGTCCGGACGTCATCAGAATGTAGGGGAGGAGCTTCCACCTTCGACATCCTCCTCTGGAGGGGTAATTGGATTAATGAATCGCAGAGGTGAATTTCATTAGACTCCCAATATCATCTTCTGTCTTCTTATTCTTCCCATGTTTTTCTCATTCATTTTTCTTCATTTGATTATCCCGTCTCTTTTTATTCTCCGAGGGCTTTGCGTGATGCTTTCATATCCTTCTTTTTCTCGGTGTTCTAATTCTTCTTCTTTATTGGGTTATCTCGTCTTTTTTATTCTTACCCTCGGGATGTAACAATATTTTCTAACGTTTTTCTCGTGTTCTGTGTACTGCTGTATTCTGAATTCAATTACTCTGTGCTTGCGTCGTTCAATGAACGCGCAGGTAATACATTTTGACTGTCTCTTTCCATCTTTTTCTTCATTGCTTTATTTTAGTTTTTTTTAGTTTTGTATCGTTATCTCTCCTTTTGCATAATTTGCTGCATTCAGTTTTTATTTACTATGTACTTGCTCTTCATTGGTAATTCAAGTAAATCATTTTATCTCTCACATTTTGCATTATAGTTTCAACTAATTTTTCATAAATTAGTTAAAACTTTGTATCTAATGTATTCCTAAACTTTTATAGGAAATATATACATACATATATATGTATATATTTCCTAACGAGGGAAAGCACAGTGCATTTTTATGATTTATTGTGCCGACGTTTCATAACACGTCTTGGTTGCATTTTCAAGGCTGTTAAAATGTGAACGCCATATTACTCGTAATAACTCTTAGAATATTTCGACAAAGATATAGATTTATTACATTGACATCCCCAGTAAAAGTAAAATACAGCAGCCCCAGTAAAAGTAAAATATAGCAGAATAGTGAAATTTCGAAAACCACAGCAGAATACAAAGACGTATAGGAAAAAACATAACTCAAGAAATTAAAAAATATAAAAATATGTAAAAAAAAAATAAAAAAATAATCTTGACATCACTGGTTACATCAGTATATATAAAAAAGTGAGACAAAATAAAATTAGTAAAACCAGCAGTAAAAAATATTTTACGTATTTTTTTACATATTTTTTATATTTTTACGTTCTTGAGTTTTTTTCCTATTTCTCTTTGTATTCTGCTGTGGTTTTTGAAATTTCACTATTCTGCTATATTTTACTCTTACTGGGGACATCAAATGTAATAAATCATATTTTTGTCGAACTATTCTAAGAGTTATTACGAGTAATATGGTGTTCACATTTTTACAGCCTTGAAAAATGCAACCGAGATGTGTTGTGAAACGCCGGCACAATAAATCATGAAAATGCACTGTGCTTTCCCTCCTTACCCCGTCGATATATATATATATATATATATATATATATATATAATATATATATATATATATATATATATATATATATATATATATATATATATATATATATATATATATATATATATATATATATATATACTGTATATATATTATATATACACAGATTATATATCAAGTGCTGGTGTATATATTTTATGTGCAGGTCACTTTTTTTAACCAGATATATGTGACTGCGGTAGCCACAATGACCTCGTAACAAAGAGTTCTTAGTTCCCTCACACTTTTTTGGAAACGCTTCTCATTACAAAGGGTTTGATTTGAATGGAGTTCAGTTGGAGAAACCCCTACTACCAGTAAGATGGTCGAATTGGCGGACATTTGGATAGGGCGGACGCTTTAGTTAACGTCACCCCAACCTAATTTATGTTTGATTCTCCGTATTAATAGATATGTTTATTCGTTAGATCTTCATTTTGGAACCAGATCTTTGTAGCTAATCAGAGGAATGCTGAGTACAATGCAAATAGCTGCTAGATGTTCCTGAAACCTGAAACTTTTAATGCTTAAGAGATAAAGAGTATGTTTTACTCTTCCCTATAGGTATTAATAGAATCTTCAAATGTAGTTTTCAAGACAACCCGTTGTATGACTTGTCTACTCAGAAGTTTTGTTCTGGGATTGATTCGAGAGCTTTCTCGTATAATATTTATATCATTGTTTTCTACCAAACGTGAGGCTAGAGCTCTAATCCCTGTCATTTATTGTACCAAATTTTCCAACGTCAGCGTTGGCGCCCTAGTTGAATGACAAGAATTAATCTCATTAACTCTGTAGTTCAAGGCTTTGCTAATGAGATAGTAGTCTCTGCTATTTTTATGATTCTTGTAGGACCTGGGAGTTTCAACCCACAGTAAATTTAGCGCCTGAAGACACTATTGCACTGTAAAAAGATTATCGTAAAACACTAGTGAGACTAATTAGATGATAAACGAAAAATTAATGCAATTTTCCAAACTGCTCTTCATTTGTTTTCGATATGAACTCTGCCTTCCTCTGGATCCCTTAATCATAATGATTAAGAGGGTCTGTTGTCATCACTAAAGAAAAGAAGTCCATTATCACCTCCTCTGTAGTGATTAAGAAGACTCAGCTGTTTTACTCTCCTCGTCATTTTAACCTTTGAACTTTGTCTTTTATTTTCGTTATCGTGGCTCTTCAGCGCAGGCTGTTTTACCAAAGACATCTTCTCTTTGGTAAAATTAAGATTAAGCACTGGAATATAACTTGAAGATTTTATGTCAGCAACTCCTCGTCCATAATTACAGGAGAATATGTACTGCTAAGAAGCTAAAAAATAAACAAAAAATGAAAATGAATAATCTGATTAAAGAACAAAGGTGTCTTTGCCATTGATTTTTAAACACTGCTCTCTCTCTCTCTCTCTCTCTCTCTCTCTCTCTCTCTCTCTCTCTCTCTCTCTCTCTCTCTCTCTCTCTCTCTCTCTCTCTCAGAATAATTTGCCCTAAAATCTTCTAGTTTCTCTTACATAATGAGACAGTTCTCGTGGTAGACAAATTAAATGTAATTGCCTCTAAAGTTGGTCTTATTTTCGCGAAGGCCCTAATTGCAAACCATTTCTCACTAATGCTGTTTGTGCTTAGTGGCCCAACATAATTATAATTCTTAATTTAAGCGATAATTTAGTTACTGACAGTATCAATAATACTCATACAGCGAACAACAGTTCCTTAATTATAACATATAACATATGAAGGTCAATATTTTTGAAATTTGATAACCTTTAAGTGTATATTTGTATAATTTTTGTCATTACGGACTTATTCTTAATACTTGCCATTTTTCTTGGTCTAAATAAGTTAGAAAAAACTTTGCTTACCACATCAAGTTTTTTGCCATGAATATTTTTCCCTTTACCGTTATTTCTTTTGCGTTCAGTAGCGTCTACCTCTCTACTTTTGAGAGGAGTTCTGGTGAATATTTTATACAGTAGAGAGAGTAGTATGCAGCTGATTAAATAAACAGCCTTTTGTAAAGGTACGAAGTCTTTGTTGGCTTACTCCATTAAATCATGAAGTAAACCTCTGTACAGCAGTTATTTGTAGAGAATAGTATTTTGCAAAATGATGAACACTTGTCAGAAATTTTAGCATCATATCGTGATGTGGTAAATTCTGGCCCTCATTTCCATAGTCAGTACCATCCTTTATGAGAACGTACATTAGGATAAACGTCTATCCCTCACTCTCTCAAAATTTCCGTGGCCAGTCCCCATAAAACTGGTATTCCTACTACGCAGCGCTATTGTCAAAAAGGGGATAAGCTCATTTTCATGTCATATTGAATGATGGAGTAACATTTTTTATATTGCTTTTTTGGGAAGCCTATTCATTTTCTCCAGGCGTAGCGAGCTGTTTATGGCCAATTTTCCCTCCTCAGCAACTTAAGTCTTTCCAAAGACTAAATGGTGCTTTAACCGTTTAGCAGCGGGCTTCAGAAGATTACACTTTTGTATCTAACATTTTAATTGATATTCTAATGAATTGTAATGTAACTAACAATGTTGGAAATAGTTAATATCGCTGAAGTATGGCATTCAAGACGAACAGATTAAAAAGAAATGGCTAACAATTTTTACGAATATGAAAAAACCTCAATAACAGATAAATTAATAGATTTTTTTTCAATATCAACAGAAGAATGGTTAGAAAATTCTTTAATGACAAGTGAGAATGGAATTTTGAATACATCGTAAAGACCTTATTTTAATCCAGTTTATGATCCAAAAATTACCATGAATTAAATCTACATGTAGTGACAAGGATCATTTACTAGACTATACTTCTGCATCATGCCTTTTGTTCTAATATATTCTAACTATAAACAAGGTAACTTGAATTGCTAGGAATTGGAGATGGTAAGGAAAACAAAACGTGTACTGAGTGTGTTATGTGTCTGTAATAAAACTTGGCCTCTTAACTTCTCGAATTCTTCACCCTTTTTGGATACGCATCTCGCTATAAAGCCTTAGATCCAGTTGCAAGAAATATGAAGTAATTCTGATGTCCGGTAGCGGTAGCGGGATTCGAACCCACATCCAGAGTATCAGAACGAGGTCACGTTGCGACCTGACCTTTAACACTAAAAATCTAGACCCTTGGATACAACAAATTTACCCCCGACAATCACAATATTTTGGTGTTTGAGTTACCGCGAAGAAACAAATGATACGTGGATGCAATGGCTCTTGGAATTTGCCTTTCTTTCAGAATCCAAGGCCTTTCGATCCTTCAGACTTTAAGTTTCGGGTAAAGGATTCAAATTTTTAGCTACTGCAGTTCCCCAAAGTATTACCTTGAAATATCAGACTGCAGATTCCAATTTCTTGACATGGCGAATTTTGCCTTTTGATGGTGAATTTTCTCTTGACGAAAAAGTCCATACGCGTATACCAGGGACCACAGAGAGAGAGAGAGATCAGAGCTCAAGCTGCTGACCGCGTATGTACAACTCATTTCTGGTAAAGCGTGTAAACTACAAGACCGATCGAAGCAGTCATAGAAGATGGCACCAGCAGACTAACAGTCTCATCTCGAGTGAGGCAGCTGTCTTCCTCTTTAAGGAGGGTCGTGCTCAGAACGATTGTGCAAATCATGACTTGGCAGGACAGCAACAGTTGCAAAACAGTGTCCAAAACTCGAATGGTTCTTGGATGTAGGGCAGCAAGAGCAACTGACAGTCAAGCTTTTCAAGTGCATCAGCTCACATAAGATGTCATGAGGTTTTGCCACTTGCAGTGGTTACAGCTTCGGAAACTAGCAACTAGTGACGCTGTACGTATATTTCACTGAGAACTGTAGGTAATTCAGAATCCAAGTTCAAGCAAATGTCGAGGAAAAAAATAAACAGTTCAATATGACAATGCAATATTTTAGCGGTATTAGATATACATCTCTCTGTTACCTAACACCAAGGCAGTGGCACAGTTACTACCACAATTTTCATCACTCACTGTCATTTATGTCATTACAAATGCTGTGCAAATTTCTATATATAATTTCATATCTGTACATAATTTTTAAGAGTCAAGGCCACGGACACGCATTCTAATACTTTTTGAAGTCCTAGACCTGAAGAAAAGAAGAAAAGGAAAAGAAAGAAGAATGGGATCTTTTTCACAAAGGAAGAGGCAGTCTGCCTCTTGAAGAAGAGGATAAACAGAAGCAAGAAGGGAATTCCAACGCATAACAAAGAGGGACTGAAGCAGTCACAGAATCATGTGATTTTGTGTTTTGCTTGCACGTGTATACATACGCATAAACGTGTATATGTATGGGTTCCTTAAAGGTAAATATTGTTTTATACTATTGGCCAACGACCTGCATTCATTTTCCTTTCCAAATAAAGGATTATGTTAAATGATTTTGGAAATTATTTTAGTGGAATACATGAAGGTATACAGGGCATTTATAAAACATTCTCGATTCCTTGTATACTATGAGCTAGGCAGCCAAGCTTAAAATATATTATTCTGACGAATGAAAATAAGGAAATGTCAGTTGTCGGTATCAATAATGTTTCCGCGAAATGACATTATGCCAAACTGTTCAACAACATACGTTAAATATATATAGATGCAATATTCACAGATGCCTTGATATATATTTTTAACGTGTCTGCGTTTGCAAAGTCGTCTTTATGAAGCCCGAACAAGATCCCGGCGTCTCGGGTCTTGATCATCCATCAATTTCGTCTCACCATTTCTCTCCTCTTTACTTTCTATGAAAAAGGTATTATGGGAGATTAACGATGACTAAAAAACGCCTTCAGGAATAGGGGCAGGAATGATTGAGCAAGGGTCTTCCCGGGCCTTCGGGATCCTAGCACAAAAGTCTTAAAAGAAGCGAAGACCCAAGATAAGATAACACCGTCGTCTCGATCTTCCCGCAGAGGGAGATAAAAGAAAGATCCAGAGGTCGTGTCCTTTTCCAAGATGGAGAGGGGAGGGGGATCTGGGAAAAGAAGGGGGAACGGTCTAGACAGCAGAATGGCTCAAGAAAATTACACCGGAATATTTTATGATAGATCCTTTTTTAATTCTCTCTCTCTCTCTCTCTCTCTCTCTCTCTCTCTCTCTCTCTCTCTCTCTCTCTCTCTCTCTCTCTCTCTCTCATCTCAAAATTTTCCGGCCAGGCTCAATCCAGCGCCATCATCACCGAGGAATTTCCATTCCGGTCGCAAGTCTTCATCCGGAGACCTCAATTGACCTTTTTTGGAGAGGCTAATACAATGCTCATCAGACCACAGCGAAGCAGAATGAAATGCGGCGGTATTTTACCGCGAAACGAATTGCACGACGTTTCAGTTATACAGATCATTTTCAGTCGGCTTCAAGTGCAATACACTTTATTCAAAACATCAGTGACTTGTCTCGAATGGACCGCTTTTCGAATTTGTGATTAAATTCCTTTGCGATGCAGGGCGAAGAAATTTTACAGAAAGCCCAGGGTTACAAATCGTCTAAGTTAAGTAGATTTGTTATAGCAAACTTCATATACAAAACACTTTTTAATTTTAGTTTCTCGCTCTTGAGTGAATGCAGTTTTTAGATGGGATTCAGAAAATTCGTCTCAAGTAAAAGACTTGAAATAGGCCTTCAGGTTACACCTCGGTTTCGTTATGTAGGTTAGGTTTAGCAAACTTCACATACAACTCACTTTGTTTAAATATCAGCCCATTACTCTGTAATGAAATCGCTTAAATAATTTTTATTCTATATTAAATTCAACGTTTTTGCCAAGTAGGTAGCATTTATTCGACTTCGTATGCAACACAATAATTTAAAACATCATTTTTCTACTGATGATTTATTTTTTCCAATTTGTATCATTTATAATTATTTATACAATGAAAAGTGCAGCATCAAGAACGAGAACAACCAGCCTTAATACTACGTTCTTCACAGCAGTTTCCTGTGCTTGCGATTATAACGAGAACATTTTGTGAAAGCATAAATCAAATGTCAACAGTGCACTTTCGTCAAAGATTTCATTCAATCCCATCTTAAAAAAAAAGGTTTTTAAACCTAAAATTGAGTAAATTCGCCTTAAAACCAAGACTCACGGTGTTGTAAAGACTTGGACTCAAAATAAATAGTCTTAATTGACGTCTTGAGAACATTTTTCTGGTATGTGCCGTTCAGGTAGCAAGAGCCCGTTCTACCACACGACCAGTTTAATCTAGCAAATGTATATTATAACAAGAACGATATTCAAAATGCCTTTAGAGTTATGGAATTATATTGCCTTTCATGAACTAAGACTCTCAAGTATCAGAAACTCCGATGGGAAATTCCCGTACTTGGTGATGAGTTGCAATCAACAAATAAGTGAAAAGTCAAGGATTCTATCTTCCAGGGAACCAGCTTCCCTTGTACTTGCACTTGCCTTTTTCTTGCGCGATATCGCATCTCGCTCCTGAAGTGATGAAGCACTCTATAAAAATGGAATTAAAAGTGAGGACAGGCGCACCATATTTCTGAGCCGATTGTGATGCAGAGTTTATCACACACGTTGCATCTTCTTTTCCCACTTCAAGCCAAGCGCTTTTTAAGCTGAAGAGGTACCCTGCAGCTCTTGCACTTTTTACAAAGTACTTCTCATGATGAAGAGATAGGTTGATATTTTAAAAATCATGAATCTGCTAAGGACCCACGGAATTTATAAATCTATATACCTTTGGTTGCATTTAGCACAGACGTTTTTGGAAGCATTTTAAAACTGATACAAGAGGAAAAGGCAAACAGACACGACCTTGAAACGGAATTAAGGCGAAACTAATGTTGGATGAAAGACCAGAGCCACTAATGATGTGGAACATTTGGTTCGGTTCTTTAGATAAATCATTAAAAGAAGTTGGAAAGACTGGAGTGATTCGTCTTTAACTGGTTTTTTAATGTTAAACACACCCAGACCTGTGAAATGTTATTCCCAAGACACTATATTTGTTTGAATGCTTGAAGTGCTGAACTTTTGAGGTTTGAATGATACTGGGAAGTTCAGTGGCCTATCAAATAAATAGATCAAGTCGTAGTACTTCTTAGTCTTTAACAGAATCCAGTTTTATCTAATACTCACTCATCCATCCAGGAATGCTACTCGGGTCGGTCATGTCAACTAACAGAAATCATGATTGCTATCTTACATTCATATTAAAAACTGATCGTTAAAATAAGCTGGTCTGTTACCAGAGCATGTTCTTGGCATCAGGTTGAAAAGGAAACTTTCCCAGGGAGTCAGGCAGTAATTCACTTATCGATAAATGTTTTAGTCAATTGGTAATTTACTTAGGGAGAGAGTGTTCAGTAATTCTCCGGAACTGATACGCAGTCTTTAAATAGTTCCTTCGAAGTTGAGTAATATCAAAGGTAAGTTTCAGCGAAGCAAAGTTTCGCTGAATCTCATTCATGCATGTATCACACTCCTCTCCCCCTGAGGGGAAGATGGAAACGATCTCGTAATCAGAGTAGGTAATAATACGGCCGCCTCGCTCACTCAATTGCCGCCTAAGATGGAGGCAACAACGTCTGCTTTAAATTGCGTGCCTTCGAAATTTCCCCCTCGAGCGTTGGGACCCCGTTCGCAAATCAAGTTAGCGGTGAATGCGAACCGTCTCTTTTGTTATTTGAATTCAGCCAACCTTTTCCTTCAGAGACCCTTTTTAAAAGTTAAAGCAGAAAAGTTACTAATTTCATGATGGGGAGTGGCGCACTCATTAATGGGAATCACTCAGAATTAGGAATTTTCATCAGGAGAGGACATCCATTACCATAAATTACTCGGAGGTCTGGAACATCCTGCACCGATTTGCTCCTTTCTTGTTCAGTTGTATTGTTCGAACTATTTTAAAATTGAATTACTTTGGGATTGCCTTTATTTGACTGTACAAATAAAGAAACCTTGTTAAGATCTACACATTGGTGAAATGAACACACATAGAACAGAAGAATAGAACAGAATAGAAGAATAGAATAATCAATGGCTTGTTGATTGAAACACGAAAGGCGTTCGCCAGGATTTGTTTTTAGGAAAGATGAAAATAGGAGCAAGGCAGGTTTAGAGTTGGGGAATTATGTGGGTAGAGACTTAAAGGGATGGTTAAGAAGTAGAAGGCAGGGGAGTAATGCAGCTGGGACCGTAGAGGGTTGCTGAGAACCTTTGGCAGTGTCTGCAATGCATCGGAAAAGTCACTATGTTATAAAGGATTTTATTTTTATGTAAGCTGACATTTCGAAATGATTTCATTGTACATTACGTTTAAATAGAACAGGAAAGACCCCTCCACCCCAACTCTCTCTCTCTCTCTCTCTCTCTCTCTCTCTCTCTCTCTCTCTCTCTCTCTCTCTTTGTGCGTACGTGAAGGCAGCTAAGTTTCTTTTTAAATACCCTTGCCCAAACAGTCTTTGCTTCTAAGTGTTTCTATTTTAATTATAATTTATCATAACCGTCTACATGAGTATAGCCAGGGGATGATAAGCTTGTTAGTCCTTGAACTGTGGCAAGCAGATGCACTTTAATTGTGAAAATTATTAAACTAAAGGGAGATAACTGTTACATTATTATTTATTATAAACAAGTAAGAAATGCGCCGAAGTTTGTCGGCGCAATCGAGTGTTCTGTACAGCGTATGATGCTATATGAAACTCTCAGCCACGGCCGATCAAACTCTCAGCCGCGGCCCATGAACCTTTCAGCCACGGCCCGGTGGTGCCCTGTGTTGGCATCTATAGCGATGCCAGACGCATGATCATGACTAACTTTAACATTAAATCAAATAAAAACTACTGAGGCTAGAGGGCTGCTATTTGGTATGTTTGATGATTGGAGGGGGATGGTCGGCATACCAATTTGGAGGCCCATAGCTTCAGTAGTTTTTTAGATCTGAGGGCGGACAGAAAAAGTGTGGACGGACAAACAAATAGCCATCTCATTACTTTTCTTTTACAGAAAATAAAGATAAAATAGCAGTTAACAACCAATTTATACTTGAATATTAGCAATGCCTTATGAAATGAATACCAATGAAATTCGTGTGAAGATACATTTTAAAGCAATCACCCCCTCCCCCTAAGACTAAAATCCTGGCTGTGCGCTTGTTTGTATGACGTCGACAATCATATCTGCCTTCAGGTTGACCTTTCAAACTCTGCCATCGCGTCGTTAACACTTTCTGAAAGGATGCTGTAATAGCTTTCGATTAAGCTCGAGAAACATGAACATCAAGGTGTGTCTTTTGCGATTTTTGATAAGCCGAGGTCACTTAAAGTAAAATTCATTTCTCTTATGTAGCCCAGCCTGAAGAAATCACGAAAAAAAAGGAGGGGGGAGCAGATGCGAAGCAAGGAGTGTTGGGGAGAACCGAGACGGGATAAAAAACGTTTCGAAGCTTCATCGATGAAAACACATTCAATTGGACCAAATGTCGCAGTTTTTCTTGAAACGTAACCAGCTTCCAGACGTCTCAGTTCTTCCTTCCACACGCGTGAAAGGCTTGTTTGGATCTCAGTGGAACACAGCTGTAAGGGAACACAAAATTTTAGCAATTATTCCGATTGTGGTTATTAACAAGAGCTATATTCATTCAACACTTTCTGTGACCATTTAAACCCAACAATACTTCCCAACTACCGTTAGTGCTTGAAACTCCAAGATACTCAAAATAAGGTGAATTGTCATCAAAATACTATTTAGATTTTTCTACCTAGATGTCATGCGTAAGTAATTTTATCATCTTGGCTCTAATACTTTTTACGTTTAGCCTGTTTTTCTTTAAACTGCAACTGAGATCGCTCGTATTTGACATTCTAATAATAACGCTGTCATGCGCAAGACAGGTTTTGCCTGCATCGTAGCAGTTGAATATACACACATATATATGTGTGTGTATATGTGTATATATATATTGTAAATATATGCACACGTGTATATATATATATATATATATATATATATATATATATGTTTATATATACTTATACACATATGTTATATATATATATATATATATATATATATATATATATATATGTAATGTATAACCAGTATTATATTTTGTTCACAGTTTGTTATTATATATAATGGTATGTATATGTATATATATATATATATATATATATATATATATATATATTATATATATATAAATACATAACCATTAATTATATTTTGTTCACGGCTTTGAAATCCTGCTTCCATGTTGTCAACATGAATCATTAATTATATTAGTATTATGAATGCATTTCTTAAATTTGGTCCTGTAGCGAAAAAACTTGTTTTCCTTGTCCTTTGATGTGAAGAAACCTAATATACACAATGCCGTGTTCATTGGCATTTCTGGTATCAATTAACTTTGCTCTTTTCATAGAACACGTCTACTTGCCTTTTGAGTGATGAAGTCTTTTTTTTTTCGTCATGGTGCGCCCATCACGTTTCTCGAGACGATGCACAGAACAGCAATAAAAGACATGACATAGGGCGTACAGTCTTGCATTAGACGCCACTCTGAGTCATACCGCATTATGTTCGTTGCTACGAATATTCCTTAGGAAAGACTTAATTGGTTCCATAGCTCCTGTCCTCAGTGTGTGTGTGTGTGTGTTTGCAATGTACGCACACACACATTTATATACATATGTATATGTATGTATATATATATATATATATATATATATATATATATATATATATATATATATATATATATATATATATATATACATATATTGTAATAATTGCATGTAGATTATTCGGGACTTTAACGGGGTATTTTTGCTTTGCTGTGCTCAGTCACGAAAAGCTGAATTAGGGTATTTTTCCCCCCACCATTGGGTTTTCTGTATTTACGTAGTACCTCGCTCTTGAGTGTTTTTTTTTTTTTTTTCGCCCGATGTCTCGTCTGCCCTTCGCTTGTTATTTCGTTCTCGCATACACTGTGGGAACCTTTTGGGTGAGTATTCGAGTGTGCTCGGCTCTTGTTTTGTATTGGAAGGACGGCTTGACTTACGACTTTACGTTTCCAGTACTTTTAGGAGAGAGATATCATGGCCTTGGATGACTTTTGGACGCCTCGGTGTTTTCTGTGATCCCTTACCTACAGAGGATCCTCTCTTGGACCCCTGCAATGGGTTACACTCCTGTGCCTCCCAGAGTTCTCCTCTGTTTGTTCACCTGTTTTACCCGCTCTGCCTTCGGGTGTGATTTTGGAGCTCTGCGCCTGCCACTTCTGCCCTGCATGTCGTTCAGAGTCGTGAAAAGGCTTTTTCTGAATTTTACACCTGGTAAGGTATATATGTATGCTACTATTCTGTTAACTTTGGATGTCACTGACGTGTGTCAGTAGCCAGCTTGCCAGTGTGTTTCTCCTACGTGCCTCTCGGGCAGCCTTACTCCAATGCTCCATGTCAGCATCAATATATATATATATATATATATATATATATATATATATATATATATATATATATATATATATATATATATATATATATATATATATATATATATATATATATATATGCACTTTTACCTTTTTGTATCCTCAGCTATAAGTGTAAATGTTTGCGTTTTGGGTATTTAGTAATTGTAAGATAGGTTTAAGGTTCTCTTCCTCCTGATTCTCTTACTGTCGTATGTTTGATAATATTTACGTACTGGTGTGTGAGATTTATTCCTACCTCTCCCTAATTTCTTTCCCTTCAGCTTAAGGAATGAGCTTCTAGGCGAATGAAAGTAGTGTTTATGTACTGTTAGTGGATGATTTTCTTCCTCCCCTGAACAGTGAGCTTTTCGGGGACTTTAATTTAAGGTCTTTTTTTGTAATAATTCTTTGGTTTTTGCGTGGCATCGTTTACCCTCTTTGAGTATTCCTTATTTGTCTCCATTTGTTTTATGTGACCCAGCCCTTTGGGATGTAATCCACTGTGGCCCAGATCAGGATAGGTAAAAAGAACCTGGCCTAAATAACTTTTAGCATAAAGTATTGAAACTGTCGGAGGTGGTCGTAACAAGATGTATAGATAAATAAGTCGAGGTTATATGCAATTGGTCTTTGGAATATATACAGTAGTACTATTATAAATCCCGTTTTCGTTGAACTATTAAAATGCTCTTTCCTGCGTTGGTAGCTGCTCCATTATGATAATGACTAAAACTTTACCGACTTGATAGTAGTTTAATGTCTGTTCGGTTTGTATAATTTCTGAAACTACGAGTTTCCGTAAAATTTCCATTAAAGTCTTTTTCCAGTCAAGGGACCGTGCTTGTCTACCTTATTTTAATGCAAAACACAACCGATATCTGCACCAATCAAAATGTTATTGCATATTAAAGTGAAAACCTTGATTAACAACAAGAAAACTGCAAGCACTACTGGACAGACGACAATCTCACCTGGGAAATGAGAGGAAGTATTTTTTACTTCTAAGATTCACAAAATGTTGGAAATATGAGTTTCAGAAAACAAAACCCTCTAAGGAATTATTAACGTCTAACCTCACAGCTGCTGGTTCTTTTAAAAAGAGCAGCTTTGGAAATGCAGCTTACTGAGAGAGAGAGAGAGAGAGAATTTTTAGTACTTAGCGTTTCTCCATTAGTGAGTGTTAGTATGTCCAGCGTTGTTTTAGGGGCTAAAATGTTTCCCTTGGAACTACAAGACGGAAGTGCAGGAGAAATATATTGAACGTTACCTTGGGCTTATTGCGCGTTACTGTACGAGTATAAAGTGACTACGATTTAATGTGTTTAACGCATGAAGGGATTTTATTACGGCAGCAGTATCGTACTCTACTTTTCTCTATAAAAAAAAAAAGGAATACAGTCGCATAACCCCTGTTCGCTAAACAGCACTGTAACCTGCATGAATAACAGCAGGACCGGGCAGCGTTTAGCACTGCTTGTTAGTTGATACACTAAAATGGAATTTATAAAGTATTTTAATTCAAATGCTGCACATAAAGTACGACAAAATAAAATAGCAGGTCACAGGGTCATGCATTATGGTACAGGGCGTTCCATATAGTTTCTTAATTGTATCTTTTCCCCTGTTACTGTCGCGTTGGTCACTTGAACAAGTAAGTAGACAGTAACCCTGAACTCTTGGTGTGGAACTGTGAAAGTGGTTGTTCGCTCTGACAGAACGCAGTATTAGAAGTGCGTGCAATAGCGTAAAGTAACGTACACATTTTGTAATGGTTTCTTTTTATCTTATTTATACGAGTGATTGGGTGTTAGTTGCCTGAACATAAATATATATTGCATCTGTAGGCTACTAGCATGATAATGTTGAGCATAATCGCGGGAACAGAATTCGTTGAATACGGCTCAACTTGCAAAGATTAGGGCCTATCTGTGTAATAAATAAGGTGTACAATGCTTAGATATATTGATAAAAATGTATTTGAAAATTTTTAAAGTGAGGTTTAGTGCTTCCTACCATGCTACTGGATTTTATCAACTCAAGAAAACCGAGCGCATTGAAAGGCTAAGACTTGACAAAGTTAAGCTGGTGTTGGGGGCAACTGAGGTAGGCTGATGCCGTCAAAATTAAGTTTTTTTGTTTATCCTGTTGTTTTGATTTTTTTTCAATTGATGCAAATTTAATAATTTATGTAAATCAAAGAATTTTGTTGGGTCAGTCAGCGTAATAACCACAATCGACCAATAGTTAAGACGTCCTTGAAGACCGAGGCCTTTTTCTCCTTACATGTCAACAATATGGGTGTATTGTAAAGGAAAAATTTATTTAACCGACTGGATTTATACCACAGTGCAATATCGATCTCGTTTCTATAAATTTTATTAAATAAGTTTGTATATGCAAAGAGTAGGCAATGCTTTTGTTAGGATTAGCCGTACAGTAGAGTACTGAGCATAGACATTTTATAGTCGTTTCTCAGTCTCTTTATCTTGTGCTTTTGTTTTCCTCACGGAATTATGGATTGTATACCATACACTGTACTGCGTGTTAATGTAGGACATAACTGGATTCAATTCGATATATGAGAATGTTTTAAGGGAAAATGTTTTTAAAGGTACTGTTCAGTGATGTGTAGTGGCTGACCTTGAAACTGTACTTTATTGACCTACAGACTGAGTACATTGCCTGGCCATGGCTTGGCCATGACAGGCTGTCTTAGAAGTGACTGAGCTACGTTACTGGGTTAAAGAGTGTGCTTGGAATGTTCCTGATGGCCATTTTGCTAGCAAATGAGAAATTTTAGAGATGCTGTACCCGCCCCCCCCACCTCAAATCCTACAATTTGAGGGACCACAGTGAGAAAGCTGGGTTTGTGGGTAGGGGAAACAAAATGACTGACATACAAGAATTGATTTAACCTATCCTAGGAGGTCAGGTTCATACATAACTGGGGTGCTTCCGCCCTCATGGACCCATCAACCTGACCTAAATAAGAGGGCTGGGTCCTTTTCTAGGTAAGTGGGCTTTGCCCCCACTTAACCTAACATAACCCTACTTTTGTAAGTTCTGATTCTGATCCAAGTAAGGTTTATAGAATGTTTGGTACTTTGGTAAATTCATACTGTAAACCATAATTGTATTCTGGAGTTGAAAATATATGATTTTTGTTGTTGTAACCTGTATTTTAAATGTTTCTGATGTTTATGTTAGTAGCAGATTAGTTGTCTAGGCCTAGTTTTAGTGTTAGCGACCCCATCTTCTATCGTACAGTCAGCGGGACCACAGTGGGAAATTGGGACAGTACAAAAAGAGTAAAATATAAGGATGTATGCTGCACATGTTCTTGATCCTTTTGCAATTTCTGATTGTCATTAAGGTAAGACATTATGCAATAGGTAAGGACCTGGTAACCGAGGGTTATGCTAGCGGTAGGCTAGGTAAGGACCTGGCGCTGTAGGTTAGAATAGGATAGGTATGTAGGGTAAGCGGCAACCCTACTATTTCAGTTTAAAGTTACATAAGGTGGGGAATCCAAGGAGGGCGAAGCCCCTCAGGTTAAGTGAGGCATCAGGACCCTAGGTTAGGTTAGGTTAGGGGGTCCAGGGCGCTAAGTGCCCTGGGTAGTAAGGACTCAGCCCCCAAGGTTGGGTTAAGTTGCGGGTTACTCAGACAGGCAAGGACATAGCCCCGTAGGATAGGTTGGGTTAAACCCATCCTTGTATTTCACTTGTTTTGTGTTTTCCCCCACTCAGAAACTTTGCTGTCCCACTGTGGTCTCCCAAATTGTAGGGAATAAGGAGGTCTAGTATCCAAGAATTCTCATTTGCTAACAAATGAACCTCAAAGGTTCAAAGCACCAAACAAAGGGAAAATCGTATTTTTAACTCTGTAATGCAGTTATGGTTTAAAGTCAAAACTTACCTTGTAATTACTGGTCATAAATCCCTTCTGACTTAGATGTATCGCTTTCTAGGTTACAGTAGTACATGGATGTATTGTAAAGGAACTGGTGTTGTTTGTATGGAGGTTTTTTCTTGAATAATAAGTGTGGTTGCTTAGGGTAGGCTATATATTTAGGAGGATTAAGTTTGGGTTTTAAGAGTACTACATGAACTGTGATTGGGTGATGTAAGCTGCTGGTATTCAGTTTTTATTCTCAATATGTTACACATTTTAGGGCTACAGTAACCGAATTTATAAACACATTGTATAATAATTTTTTACCATTTAATTTTTTTGGTTTAATTTAAAAATGTATTTCATCATAGGTACTAGCCCGATAATGTTGAGCACGTTCATCTGCAGTTCATTGGCTGTGATTATTTGAAAGACAGATTCATTTAGAGATATTGTCCAATGAAGTATGGATAGTTGTTGCTGCCTTTTTATTGAATTTTATTGACTTACTGACAGAGTACAATGACAGTCTGTGCCTTTGGAGTACAATGACAGTCTGTGTCTTGGCACTGGGCTAAACTCCAAGCTACAGCTCTAATAGGAAATGAGGAATTGTAAAAGTCTATTGGACCTAGCAGGGAAAGCAGCCTATTACAGAAAAGGAAGTTGAGAAATAAAGAGTACTATGGAGGATAGATAACAAAGAAAAAGAAGTAAGATAACAGCCATTATGATAAACTATAAAGTAATATAATTAAGACATATAACAAATAAACTACAAATGAATGATGAAATTTAGGCTGTAAGGTCAACCACTGGGGCACTTACAGCCATTCAGTGTTTAAGAGTTTGAAAGAGAAAGTTGGGAGTGGTTTGACAGCGAGATAGATAGATCCAGAAAATAAATGAGATGTAGTACAAGAATCTGAAAGTGGAGCTGGAAGAAACCACACGGTTGCTTTAATAAGTACTGTAATAGGTAAAGAGGTTGGAGAGCAAATTTAAAGGAAGGAAATTGGAATAGAGGTAAAGTAAAAGGCAAAAAATTGGATGCAGCTAGTTACTAAAGGGACATTGCAAACAGATTTTAGTAAGCTTATAGTGCACCACATGAGGTGTGTACTGATGATACTACCCTCCAATAAGGAAACAAAAGTGAGATATGTCACAGGCTGCTCAACATAACAATAGCATTTGCCTTATGTTTCAACTCTTGGGAGTTGTGACACCTCAGGACTGAAAAGATCATACCACAATTGTGTTCCGACTGGACTAAAACTTATGGTGAACTTGAAAATATAGGACCTCACAGAAGACCTGAATGCAAATGAAAAGAATTTTAGGATATCTTATACAGCATGTCACCATGGTATTATTGAACAAATGTGCTGGAGAATACTAGGAAGAGCCAGGATAAGAATTTAACAGAACACTAAGTTGCTGAAGGCCAAACAGGAAAGATATTAAAAACATTGAATAGAAAAAGAAAAATTTAATTCAGGATAAACAAGTCTCCAAAAACTTTAATAGGCTTTCTCGGTACCATACCCTGATTTTATGTGAAGTTGAAAGTGAAATAGAACGGTGTTTTTCATTTAGGTACAGAAACCCTTGTCAGATAAAGATATGGATGGGAGTTCAACCCTCTAGGGTTTCACTTCATTCTACATGCTTTACACCATACACTAAATTTAGCAAACTTGCTGCTATGGAGATTCAACAATCAAAGGTTTTTGTGGGATCAGTGCAAAGGGAGTAGCATCATCTGCATAAGCTGTTAGCTTGTTATCAAGGACAAACCACATATATATAAGTAATATTAAAAAAATGGGCCAAGAACACTACCCTGAGGAATACCAAGATTTAAACTCTTGTGGCCACTACAATGCCCTAAAGCAACTACTCATAGCAGTCTATTTGTTAAAATTTTAGTAATAATACAGTAGTACCTCAGATGATTGGACAGCTTGAGGGTCTGCTCCTTCCAGTAAGTAATGAAATCCAATGAGTAATGAAAATTGGAATTTAGTCTATATATACCTTGTAGTCGACTCTAATAGCTTAGGGTGTAGAGCATTTCCATATGCAGTAATTGCATATTGTTTCCTAAGTGATGCATGTATATGTACACACACACACACACACAAAAGAATGACAGCAGGGAGTAAGCAGTGGAGCATGACTGGTCACTTACCCAGGAAACAAAGGACCCATTCGCATTGATTCTAAAAGGGAGTGTCGTTTGTGCATGTTCATTCACCATCCGATACCTCTAGTGTACTTATGTTATTCCAGAAAGGCTTGAGAGATAGTATGCTTAGACTTATTCAGTCCATGATATTATAACCCTAGCATACTTATGGATTACTTCAGTAATTACAAAATACTTATATCATTTTTCACCAGGCTCGGATGTGCCTGTTAGATGATGAAATTTGCATCGTAGGTCCAATAAATCGAAATGCCATTTAAGAAATGACCACCAACTCCCATCTGTCTTTAGTTTGAAATAAATGTGTCATGATTAACATAGTTAAAAGCACCACCAAAGTCAAAACCAATCCTACAAGCTTCATTACCAGGATCTAGGGACTTTTGTACGAAACTTGAAACTGAGTGAGGATCACAAATACTATGCCCCTTGCAAAAGCCAGAGAACAGATGTCATTCAACACTTTACCAACAGATGTTCAAAACCTTAAATAAAATGGAAGATATAGAAATGTGAAAACTAGCTCCTCTGGCAACTTAAGAAAAGTAACAGACAACCCAGAAATCAAGTAATTTGCACTTTTCTCAGAAGAAGGGTAATGATTGGTCATATATATGCCTTATATTAACTCATCTGCTTACCCTAATGGTTATTGTCTTTGGGCAATGCTTCAGTAGATTTTTTGAGATGATTTATTATGTAGTTGTATTTGCGAATGAGCTAGGTCAGTCATGTACGCTAGTAAATTATTCTCAATAAATATAAAGTATTATTCTTAATATACTAGGCATACTAAGGTTACAGCTGCATACTGTTTGTTTGAATTTTTGAATGTATTTCATCTGCAGCACTTACATAGTGATGTTGACCATAATCAGCTACAATTTGTTATTAGAGGATATTTTTAAAGAAAAGTCAATTGGAGATAGTGTTCATTGATTTTTAGTACATGATGCCTTGTCATTAGGTTTTATTGATTGGCAGACTGAGTGCATTGACAGGCTATACCTTGGCAGGTTAGGCAAGTGTTTTGTGGTGGCTGGGCAAGGATAATGGTTCGCCACATAGGTGTTATGTAATCATCTTGGTTGGTTTACCCCACTGCTCTCATGTCAGTGCCCACTTCTCAGACCTCTGCTTTATTCATTCTGTGACATCTAAGGAGATGAAAGAGCAGTTGAAGCCATTGAGAAAAGCCTCTCCCATGGTCACTGCCCCAATGAATGGATGGGTTAATGACCATGTGAGAGCCCTTTCTCATAAGGTTGCACAGATGTCGAGTAATGACAGACTGACAGTAGATCTACAGCAGGTGTCTGCTGAACAGAGTGAGTGAGTCGTCTGGTGTAGTTGGTGTCATTAGAGAGGTCTCTCTCCAGCTCATACATGATAAGCAGACAATTTTTGGATGACTGAAAATCAGATAAATGAGATACTCGCACTTGTAGGGTCCATAATTCGATGCTAGCCCACCGTTGCCTTGCGATCCAGCTGTGAATGGGTACTAACGTCAGCTGGGGGTAAAAAAAAAATGACAGTGTGTTTAGCATCTACATCTCTAGACTTTATCACAACCAGGGGGAAATTACCTTTCAGACGCCAATCCCTCAAAAAGAAAAAAGGCACATATATTATGCTAAAAGTTTGAGTGGGAGTCTTCGAAAATTTGACCAATGGAGAAACAGTCTTTTATAGGATGCATTGTTCACCGTTGGCAGTGGCTAGCGGTGTATTGAATGCTTTTGTTTGTACTAGCTTTGCTAAAGAATAAGAATAAGCAGTTAAGCTAATGTACACTAAGTAGTAATGTTTTGATAACTGTATTACTCATCCTTTTCTCCAATTATGATCACATCCATCTTGTTCACTGAATAACGTCACTTACTGTAACCCGATAACTTGTGCACTAGACGTAAGTGTGTTATGTTTAGCACATATTGTTTACTCTGCACTCTTTGTCTCTGGTTTTTATCTCATTACACAAAATTATAGACATTCTATTTGGTGAAGTTTGCATATGAAGATAAAAGAGACTCTCCGGTGCTTTCGATATTCATGTGTACATATTTTTTATTACAGTAATAACAGTTATAAGTAAATATGCTAATTTGAACCTACAATCTATATTCCCAAATCCGTCCAGAATAATATTTATAAAAACAATACATTTTAGTATTAATGGAAAGGATACGACAACTTCCAGCTCATAGTTTTAGGATATTTATTCACACGAAATATTCACGGTTTAATTTAATTTTAATTGAAAATCTTTTGCACATCTGTCAATATGCCTCGAGTTGCCATATAGTGCACAATTTGAATTTTTTTTGGGGGGGAGGGGGGAAGCTTTTTAAATATTCAGGTGCACTAGAAATTAGCGTAAGGATATTGACCTAGTACAATATATTGAAAAAATTTTAGTATATTTTGTTGAACTTGGATTTAAAACTTCTTAAATCTTGTGTAGATTACTTCTGAAGTGACAGAAGTGGCACTTGGGACTTTCGTTCCACTACCGCAGCCCTTGTTTAAGTCTAACTTTCGAAATTAAATCTGAAATTTTCTTAGTTATTCAAGGCTAATTCGTGGAGAGGACTAAGAACGTGAACATTGAAATCGGATTTACGTTAAGCACCCATAATTCATTTGGAAATCCAGTCCCTTGCTTGTGAATCATACTGAAGGGGCTGTTTAGAATGTAGTCTCATTGATACAACCAAGAAAATTACTGTTTTCTTGTAAGTCTGCATGACGCTTAAGTTCAGCCATGGCAATTTGAATCTAGATGATCGGACAATGGGACATCTCTCCTGGAAGTGAAGTTAGAGGCTTGTAAGGTATGTAACGGTCTGCTGTTACCAGAAGTCAACCTATTCGGGAAACGCTTTTGTGTTTTGTTGGTTTTCTTTGATTCTGGCTGTTAGGGTGTGGGTCATTTTTTTGGCATAAAATTGGGTCTTATTTTAGGGAGTCAGAATTACCGTAAAGAATTTCACAGAAAAGCATAAAAATCAGATTAACGGTCCATCCACGCGTATTCTCTCCGTGGGTGTCAACCTACTGATTGTATATAATATTGTAGAATTAAGTTGCTAGATCCACGCCCATCTCTATCCCTGGCTGCGGCCTGTCACAATTGACAGATTGTAAGAAGTGTCATTCATTGAGTGGAATTCGTACCTAGGTCTTCTCGATATTAAGGGGATAGTGCTACAGCTTCACAGTAATATATATATATACATATATATATATATATATATATATATATATATATATATATATATACACATACTGTATATTTGTCACTGGTTTCATTCTCTTGCGGGTGGGTAGCTTTTGACAGAACTTGATGTTCACGTTACAGTAGGCAGATGTAACCCTATAAGTTTGTTTGATGATCTCTGTTAGGGACACCGTAATTGAAATGTCTCTTCAAGTTGCTTTCGGACCGTTATGTTTTGATTTTAGAATCGTGAGAGGGTGAGTTTCTAGTGACCGGAAAGCAGCGTGTGTTGGTCACCCATTGAAGTTCCAAGCAAAACAGAAGAGACAGTTAATCGTGTTCAAAATCACATCGTTGTTCAGGCCTCTGAAAGTTTGATTGACAAGATTTTTAGTAGTAGGCAACTTAGGGATTTGTATTTTTTAATAAAAAAATACTTATGTTTTGTGATAAGAGACTTCAAAGCCCCCTTCATAGATCCACTATTGATGCTAACAATACCTTGGTGGAAGTAGAATACGCTCTAGGCATATTAGTTTGAGAGATCTTGGCTGGGAAAATCGGAAGCAGTTACGGTCAGATTTTTTTGATATACTTGTTATCTTTTACATTTTCCATTTTCCATCATCCTGAGAGGATCACAGGAGATACCTAAGGTGCCCTGCAATTGTAAATTATATCAAAATTCCAAGGTAGAGGTAATAGCCTGGATGTGACTGAATTTGGGGCTCACCAAGTTTTGAAATACATTCGTTTTATTATAAATGGTTATTTTTAAAGGAGTCGTAGTCAACAAATTGATGGCTTTGCCGTAAAAAAAAAAAAACACGATCTCACAAATACAACAGGAATAAAAAATTTCAAACCATGCTGATCAGTTTTGTTAAGAACCGAAGGTCAGGAAGATCGGAGCCCTCCAGAAAAAAAGGCGAAAAAATACACCGCAAATGTTGTGTGAACATTATCAGATTTTCGGATTTAGTTAACACCAAGAATTCGAAGTAATGGCGCCATGTATATTAATTACTGTGATGGGTGCGCCGACGAAATGAACCTAAATTTGTTGTTAATAACGGCTACAAAATATACTACAGTGGTTTTCTCATTTATCCTGATTAATCAGTAAGGGCATAAATTAAGAATTTCGTTAATGAAGTAATTAGTTGAAGATAATTTATGGATAAGCACTGCCAGTCTGTTTTCCTGTGTTTCTTCCTTCCTATTTCCTATGGCACAGATGTGAAGTTCTTTCTAAATACTTTGAATTATTCAAGCATTATGTATATTATCCAGGATGTGATAGTTGTTGTCAAGGAATTCCTCTCATTGAGGTGTGGCTCAAAGATGTTTATGCAATATTAGATAATTATTTTAATGATATATTGCCACTGGTTCATATAGAAGTTTCATAATTACACTGCATTAAAGGTATTAGGTGAAATATACAATATGTTTATATAAAATATATAAATATTTAATAAGTTGATATTATTGACAACATATATATGGAAATTTGGCACTGATGAATTATTAAAGCATACGTAACTTAGTAGCTAGTTAATACAAGGTTGTCAGATAAGCCTGAAGTTAGGACTGGGTTTCTGTTGCAGCAATGAACATCATTGGCTGTGGCTCTGTGCATGGATCTTAGTTGCTGAATCCACTATCTGAACTGTCCCTTGTAATAAGAAATAACCAACAACAACAAGGTTTGAGGGTTGGATGCGGGCGAGAGGATGGAATGATAAAAATATGCAGAGAGAGAGCTCAAAGTGAACTCTTTGTTTACTTAACCAACAATTTAGATATTGGACAACAAGGCTATTTGAAAGAAAGGATGTTCTGAGTCAAACTGCCAATTCAACAATTAGCCCAAACCAACATATATACAAAGAAAAGAATGGGGGCTTATCCTGACAGTTGTGCATATTGAATGGGAATTCGCAAATGTGGAAAGAAAGCCCATTTTTTTACCCGGACAACGTAATTGGTAGAACGTACAAGTATGAAATGTGAATAATATTTTTACATTACTTACAGATCTTTATAAGTGTCCAATTTCCTTTTTCGTGGGCCATTTTTTAAAACTTGCTGTTTATTTTTTCCATTTGCTTTCTGTGTTGTATGTAGGCTAACTAGGTCCACCATGTTACACTCTTAACATCTCTCCTCATCTTTGGAAATCTTGCTTCTGTTTGAACTGACTTGTAAATTCCGTTCCTTTCTTACCCCAGTGCTTGGCTTTTGAGCCTCTGTTCCATAGTTCACTCTCTCGCTCTTTTCCGTAGGCCTGGGCATTGAGCTGTCTATGAATTGGCCTCGTACATCAGTTTTTGATACCCTCTAGACGTATTCCATGTCCTTACTTTGTCGTTATCGTCGCGTAACCAAACCACTTCATCTTATTCTCCCTGTCTTTTGTTAACACGTTAACATCTTATATCTTCACTTCAGACCCTCCATCTCCAACATCCCTTACACCCACCCAGACATCTTCATTTCAGTTCTGCGGAGCCTCGCTTCCTCCTTTCAGCGACGTTTCTTGGTCTACATAATTACATTGTCTTAATTACTGCCGTGAAAATCCTAATCCTGAGCTTTAGGGAATCTTCTTTTCTAAAGCCACGCCCACTAACTACGCCCAGTTACTCCGGGCCGCTTTGATCTTCTTTCACACACCCAACTCGAATCTTCCGTCCTCACTGATAACAGATCCCAGTTACCAAATTCTCTAATTTAATTTTTGTTCCTTTTCCACGCTTACAAGTCTTCTTTTTCCTTGTTAACCTAAATTTATTCTCTCGCAAAACTTTCCTGCTAATTACCTCTAATGATTCGTAAGTAATAAATAACAAATTTGTATGCCGATGTTTAAGTTCTTGTGGTTATTATCCTTCGTAATCATCCGAGATCCCATTTGAACTATAAAATGAAAATGTAATTTTATGTCAAACGAGTCGCGTGCCACGAAACAGCAATGTCTGCTTCATTTCATGCACAAAAATTTCAAATTGCTCTCCCAGCATCATTTGCATACACACATTATATGCATTTCGGCTTGATCGCACAATTTTCAAGCCTCGTGTATATGAAAGACAAGTTGTGTCCCTTACGCCCAAAACTTTTCCACACAACTGTTTCGGAACAAAGCAACTATTTGCATAACCTCTTCCCCTTCCTTATCTGCTATCACCAACGAGACTTGTGAAGCACCCTCACCCACCAACCCTTCCTGGGCATTTCCAGTCATAGAGAATAATCTTACATATCTGTCGTTTTTCCCTTCACGTCTGTCGCTTTTCCTCTTGCCAGAACGGACAATGAGTGAACGGCCGTTATTATGGAAGTCTCCCCTTTACATACCTTAGTTGACCATGTCAGAAAGAGATCTGTCTTTCACCAACCCCCCTGCAGTATTTCCATCTATAGTAGTTCTAGAGATGCTTTCTGTATATTCAGGGATTGTTTTGCAGAGGTTTTTATTTCCAGGAATTTGTTTATCTCCGGAGAGTGTTTTTATCACGTCCGAAGGATTTTTTAAGTATCTGGAGATTGTTTCATTATTTAAAAAACATTGCAATTACTTTCAATGATTATCTGGAGAATATTTTTATCATTATCACGTCAAAAGTTTTTTTTCTTACGTATCTGGAGATTTTTTCATTGCAAAAACATTCAGTTACCTCCAAAGATTGTTAAGTTATTCGAGACGTTCTTTTATTTTTTTGTATTAGGTTTCTCCCATCTACTATTTCTAAAACACTCGAAAGAAATATGCTTGAGGGCTGTTGTGATATCAGCCACGTTTATTGTAGTACAAGGAGAAATTGTAATCTTGTGGATATTTGTATGCATAAAAAAACTTGATTTCCCTCCTACAGTCGAGAGGAAGATTGATTTCCCTCCTACAATCACAGAGGAAGAAGAATGTTTCGGCGTTGTTGCCTCACTGAATTTCATCTAAATGCAAATCCATACTGACATTTATGCTAAGTACATTACATATATCAGTATTTCATTTGCTTATTTTTTCCGGTTATCATGAGCTTTTGAATTTATATATATAATGTACACACACACACACACACACACACACACATATATATATATATATATATATATATATATATATATATATATATATATTTATTTATATAAAATGTATGTTCAAAGTTACATACAGATGTGACTTTTTTTGGGAATATAAGGAGGTTGATATTGTTGATAGTTTCGCAGAAGTGATTCATCCTTATCTAAAAATAAAGAATACAATTTGTGCAACTTTTGCATCAACTGTATTAGAGAAACGACTGATATATATCATATATATATATATATATATATATATATATATATATATATATATATATATTATTAATTATTTATCAGTCATTTCGTGATTTATAGCTGTCAGAAAAAGCACAAACCTTTGTGCTGACGTTTGTAGTTTTCTGATTGTATATGAATCACGGTGAGATGTGATAATAGTCATATTATGGCTACGTGCGACAAACGCACTACACGGTCAACATGGCAGAGGTGGGTGGATATCGTCTCCAAATGCAAAACACCTGAGTTCGACGGGTGAGTTGATGGGAGACGATATCCACTTATACCTCTCTTGTGGCCGACTGGGTTAGTACGTCCCTGTAGTCCTGAGTCCCCGTCCGTCGCTGGTTCGACCCCACGCGACGGTGGACTTATTATCAACTAAAAAATTCCCCTTCGGTAACATATATGAAAATATATTATTTCCGAGGTAGAGCGAATTGGATATTAAAGGACGTTTGTAGCTTTCTGATTATATATATATATATATATATATATATATATATATATATACGAGTATATATACTGTATGACTAAATACACACACAAAACAAAGCCACTACAACACCTACTAAAAACATAACAAACATCTCACGTCTCGAACTCTCGCCCTACCTGCGCAACAACTCGATTTCCAGTATGATACATGAAACATACGCTAGCGATATCAGGCAGGGCAGCCGATCGAGACTACAGGTCTACCCCAAAGCCAAATCAAAAGTCCTTCAAAAGAAGGCATCGTGCTTACCCCATACAAAAATGGGAAAAAGCACGTTAAAAGAAGAAGATATATATATATACTGTATATATATATATATATATATATATATATATATATATATATATATATATATATATATATATAATTGTAAATATTTGTGTTGTACGGTGTGCCTTCATCCTCTCAGGGACTGGCTAAGGAAAGTATCAGCCTCCCTGTTTTCAGTTAGTATTTCGGCATGTAGTTTTGTGGTTGGTGCCCCTCACAATTGAGTGATGTCCAGTTGCATAACTCATGTCAACAGGTTCAACAGGGTTTAACACAATTTTATATATATATGTGTGTGTGGTATGGATGTATATACATACATACATACATACATACATACATACATACATACATACATACATAATGTAATGATAGCTAGGAGAATATTAGTTAGGAATAGCGTAAATATAAAAGAGAGAAAAAGAAATGAGAGAGAACCATTAGTAGACAAATGATAGACAGAGGATGAGAGAGAGAGAATGAATAATGGAGAAACGAGACAGAGAAAGAGAGAGAGAGTAACGATCAGGAAGTGTCGTGAGTATGTAGCCAAAACACTGGTGCCAGAATAATCTAAGCACAACCATTAAAAACTGCCTACCTGTCTCACCCTTGACCTGACCTTTCAACTTTCGCCGGAACCTGAAGACTTCTGGTGACGTCATTAGTCCCACCCACAATGGAAGAATTAAGTCAATTAATCACACCCAAGGGACGTCATTAGATAATCTTCAACCAATAAGGATGACTACAAGGCAGAACAGAAGCAATTGTCCGCCTACTGGTGGGAGACATTTCCTTTGAAGAACCTTTGAGAAAGCAAGCTTGAAAGGAGAGAAGCAGATAGAGAATATCAGAGAGCCTTAGTGGAGTGAGGTCGAGAGCCTCACCAGTTGTGGGTTAAGAAGATTCAAGAAAGGCTCATACTTCGATTCGTAGTCATACTACTAAACTTGTATATATACTGTATTATTGTACTAGTGTGTTAATGAAGTAAGAAAACTGCACTTTGTTTTCCTAAGCCTCCTGAGACTCTAACAACTAACAACAAACAAAGCCAGAAAGGATAAAGCAACTATATATAAAGGAAATATAAAACTAATTCAAATAAGAAGCAACAAAACGTCACTATAACAAACATTACAAAGATAACAATAATAAAATTCTTTACATTGGTAACGGGTAACAATAAAATAAGACATTACAATAGTATATATCGAAAAACTTTAATCAGCTGTCCTTTAGGGAGTAGGGATATGGATGTTGATTTCAAGTGAAAGAATAATAGTATACTTGTTCAAGTGAATTTTATGCCTAGTAAGAATATGAATGGTTAAAATGATGGGAAATGTGCACATATAACCTAATTGGCATAGATGAAAAGATGGATGTCGGTAAACCGAAGTTGTTAAGAGAATAGAGGACGATGTGTAAAATTCGAAACTTTCTGGGTTTTAAAGGAATTGGAGACCAAGAAAGTGTTGCCGAGCTGTTGAAGGTGGTGTTGGAAGAAAATTTGTCAGTACTGTTTCCCCAGGTTTACAACAGAACCTTAGGTTATAAAAAAAAAGCGTGTTGTGGTTGGATGAGGGCATGAATGAGAAAGTAATGCCAAGCTGTAGCTAGTTTTCTTTTAACAGGCTTATGACCGTGCACTCTTTATGTAGTAAAGAAAACGCTTCAAAACCGTCACGTTACGGTTATGTACATTATTTAGTAGTAACTTGTTCTTCCAAATCAGTGTGATTAGGGTTATTTTTGTTTCTTCATTAGTGTTATTTTTATGTACACTTATTTTTGTTTTTTTATAATTAATTTTTATGATAAATTGTCTGCCTCCTTATCTGCTTGATAAAATACCACTGTATTATATCTGTACTTATTAAACAGTCTGACATCTTACTCTGATCCGGGTTGGTACTATACGGTAAATCAATATGCCTCACTATTTTTAATTTTCCCTGAGGTGGTTAACAGGGAGAAATGGTCCGAGAATAGTACACAGCCCACCAAACGATTGTATGAATGCTCTTTGTTTGAGGGTCAACTCCCTTACTAAACTGAACATTCAATAATGTGAAAATTAGGTCCCAACATCAGCCCTGCCTTTCCTTTTGCTTTTCGTCCTTCCCCTCTAATAGCCTTCTGCTTAGCTGACTAACCTCCACTTTCCCCTGCTCAAAATTTCCCTTCTCAGCAGCGTGAGAATCAAAAAATAGTAGGTTAATTTGGTTTCGCTACCCCTTCCTGTCTCTTGCAGATGTATAGAGATCTCCGTGTTTTTAACCTCTCTTCCTGACCTTTTTTTTTTTTTCTTCTTCCTGAGGCTTGTCTTGAATGCTTTGTTTGTATGTTTCTGCATGAGTGAGACTGGGTAACACCAGGTGCTCAGAATAAATTATCTATTCTGTTGTGTCACGTATTCGTTTGCTGGAATGTTTCTGACTATTTCAACTAGTGTGTATTTTATTTATTTGCTGAATTTTTCTAGTTTATGTTTTTGTTTATCCATCATATTTTCATTTTACTGCTCTTGTTGTTTTCCCGCTTCCTCATTTATGTGCATTCAGTTCCTTGGGATCTTGCTTTGGGCACAGTTTGGCGCAATAATTGATTTGTTAGGAGTGATGGCATTTCGGAATGCTGTCGTTTTATGGTTATCTTGAAGTTTTAGGGATCTTTTCATCGACATAATCAACACGATAAAAATACAAGACGGTATAAGGGTAGAGCTACACCGAGAATATTGGGAAAGTGACAATAAGTGATAGTAAACAAACGGAAACAAGCAGCACATAGTTGCGTGCAAAATTCCTAGCAGTCAAAGCTGAAGAGTGATATACTAGTATTAAATTTACGATATTGCAAAGTAAATACTCAAAATAGGCAATACATTTATAATACGTGTTATTCAATGAAGTGTCTCCAATAATATAGGATTGCCTGGTTTCTTGACTTGCTAGAAATTTCCTTAAAACAACACCAAACCTTGGAAATGGTCGCGTATGACACCACTCAGACTAGAAGGATTGAAGGGGAAATTTTCCCTTTTAATCGGATTCTTCTTGAGCCCTTCTCTTTCCAGACTCTTGACTGAACCATTGAGATGAGGGAATTCTGTAAAAGAGAGTGGGCTAGAAGGTGGGGGGGGGGTGCCTTTGTAAGACTGAGATACGAGAAATCGTGAACCGGAACAAAAGGTGCATTAGAAATAAGCCTATTCCTCTGGAGAAATAAAACCTTTTTCGTTAAAAAAATAGAATAAAGAGGGGTTTGTCGAATCACTTAGAACAGTAATCACGTCAAGTACGTCATTAGTGTTACTGTAGTGGTGAATAGCCACTTTAGTTGTCATAACCTTAGCAGATTGTAGGGAAAAAATTGGCTTGAGGGAGGCAGCGATTTCCTTGTCAAGTGCAACATTAATCGGATTTACGGGACAGAGACGACAGTGATCTCGTAAATGACGGCACTACTCAGAACGGCTAAGCAATGGGGTCATTAGCCATGTCGTGAAGATTAAAAGGGAAGTTGCCTCCTACTTAATTACGGCTTTAGTAGAGTTGGACGGAAACTCGGGAGAATATTCTCCGTGGAAATCGTCTAGGCCTCCAGCTGTACGGAGAATACAACTCTTATGATTTATACAATTTTTTCCATATGTAATGCATATCACTTAAATTGTGGCAGATGGCGTAATTGCAAATAAAAGATTATGACTAAGGCGTTTTGTCGTGGTACACAGCTGTAACCCGTTTTGTAAATATATGTATTTTTCACCCTTCATATTTCATGCAGTTATACACCCGAAACACCTGAAAAATACGATTAGATATAAATACAGGGAGGTTCATAAGTAAACTTGTAATGGCCTTTTAAGAACACTTGGTTTGAAAAAGAGAGAGCGTTACTATGATGATCGCCTAAGTTAACGGAGGAGGCAAAACCTCTTCGGTCACTTCATAAAATCCATTTTTCCTTTCTTGAACGAAGCGCTTGAATTATTCACGTGGTAATTAATAAACTATGGTTAGTTGAAGCTAAAGGGAAAAGCGCCTATTTGTGTGTGTTTTTATAGTATACATGTATGTAATAAATATGTACGTTATACGGTATATATATATAATGTGTGTATGTGTGATATGTTTACAAAAAAAAAAAATTTTATGAGTTTAACGCTGAAGTAGGTAACAAGAGCAAATGGAATCCTTGATTAGTATAGAGTTCCTGGATTAAGTGAAAGTGGAGAGGGACTCGTGGAAATGTGGTCTGAAAGAGGCTTGATTTTTGGAAATAATGGTTCTCTCAAAAAAATATAAGTATACTTGGGAAAGATAAAATGGCGACGAAAAAGATGGTTAGATTGAGTGTTAGTAAATTTTAGACACAAGAGCAAGTTGAAGGATGTAATGGCGATGTGAAGTATGGCTGCAGATACATCTGATCAACATTGGGCTAAAACAAATATTCAGATTAGAGAATACGTAAAGGCTATGCTATAATTTTAAATAATTTTTCTAACAAATTTCCCAAAGACATAACTCCATCGTGACAGCAAATGTAAATGAGAAGAGTTAGGTTGACTGGGGAATAGTGAAAAGGTTGCATAAGAAGGGAAAGGATGATATATGGACTAGGGGAGTAGATAGGATGTATTTAGATTCCACGATAGCTTCATAGGGGCAGTAGGGAGGGTTTGTGGGTATACGAAGATAGAAAAAATGAATAAAAAAGAGTAAGTGGTGGTATGAGAGTTTTAGAGAAGGAAAAACGTTATTTGAATTTCAGTTGCATGAGAAGAGAAAATCATGTAAAGGCTTACCAGAAGAACCCAAAATTTGTTCTACTTGTGAGTAAATATGGAGAGAAATGTTGAGCAAATGGATCTTAGAATAAAAAATGCATTTGGAAAGCGGCCGTCTGAAGTGAATGCAGTCCTGTGACGATGGAGTGAATATATACAGTATTTTGATTTTGAAGATGTGTTGCACGTTGAAAATAGGAGAGATCCAGCTCTCAGTGGTGCAAGACATGGAAGGAGCCAGTGTAAGTTTGAAAATGATTGTGGAAGAGACTGTTGAATAAGCAAAGAGGGCAATTAGAAGTTGAAAAATGGGGAGACATTAGTTGTTAGGATTACAGTAGAGATGCTGCTGTGTGGTGATGAAAGTGTGATTGATGGACTGACCTATGCTTGGAGGGAATGTCTAGGCTCTTATAAAGAAAAGGAAAATGAATAATTTTTTGAATTGTCTAATTATAGAAGTGATACAGGCAACTAAGAATTATAGGGACATAACTATTTACCATATGCGAGGCAAGTGTCAAAAGAGTTAATTGGGAAAGAATACTGTAGTGTAAGTTTAGTCTAGGAAGGTGTGTGAATCAGGTGCTTCTGCTCGATTCAGGAGTTTAAGTATGAGTATGGTAGTAACTTTAATTGTTGTATCCTCTGGTATATCCCCAGTTAGGAGAAACTGGTTAATGTTAATGATATATATAGCCATATATATATATATATATATATATATATATATATATATATATATATATATACATACATATACATACATACATACATACATACATACATACATACACATATACATACATATATATATACATACACATATACATACATACATAAAGTTAAAAGTTAAGTATACCTTAGTTTTACCAGACCACTGAGCTGATCAACAGCTCTCCTAGGGCTGGCCCAAAGGATTAGACTTATTTTACGTGGCTAAGAACCAATTGGTTACTTAGCACCGGGACCTACAGCTTATTGTGGAATCCGAACCACATTATAGCGAGAAATGAATTTCTATCACCAGAAATAAATTCCTCTAACTCTTCATAGGGTGTGTGTGTATAGCATAGTCTCCGTAGAGTATTATTCATAAATCATCTGCCATAATCATCATATTTTCTCCTATGGAGTCTTCAAACCTACTTGCTACTCCTAGCGTTAAGTGCGATGCTTTGAAGAAGACGTCTTCTTAAAAATATTGAAGCCCTGCTAATGGCATGACCCTTAAATAGCATAAAAACTTCAGCTATTCAAACAACTATTCGAATTTAAGCAACTTCGAAACGCTGCCTGTGAAAGTTACGTAGTGGTTTGGATATTGTAGCTGTTTCTGACTGATTCTGAATTATAACTTATTCTTTTAGCCGAATAGAAAATAAATTCACACGTACACACACGTATTAATATATATATATATATATATATATATATATATATATATATATATATATATATATATATATATATATATATATATATACACTGTATGTAGAGAGAGAGAGAGAAGAAAATAATTTGTGTGAGCCTGTTTTCGTACATAAGTATACCTTAGTTTAACCAGACCACTGAACTGAATAACAGCTCTCTTAGGGCTGGCCCGAAGGATTAGATTTATTTTACATGGCTAAGAACCAATTGGTTACCTAGCAACGGGACCTACAGCTTATTGTGGAATCCGAACCACATTATAACGAGAAGTGAATTTCAATCACCAGAAATAAAATCCTCTAATTCTTCATTGGCCGGGCGGAGAATCGAACGCGGGACCAGCAGGTTTCCGTACATAAGTTAAAATACATTTGCCTAAGAAAAAATTAAAGATAATTTTTTTAATATTCAGAATACAAATAGCAGTAGCCTATGAAGCTAATACTCCAGTATCATCTCTCTTCTCACCATCATTGTCATTGTTCTACCCACCAGTATGTACTCAGCTTTCATCGTCCTCATTCAAAGCATTTTTTTTTTTTTTTTCGTAAGATCCTCTCTAATTTTAGTATCGAAAACTCAACCTTGTTCCAATCTTGGTTTGTTTTTATCGATATTTCATTCAGTCATTTAATTAGAAATGGTAACCCTCCAGTATGCGGCTAGTCCTACTCTCTCTCTCTCTCTCTCTCTCTCTCTCTCTCTCTCTCTCTCTCTCTCTCTCTCGTAATATTATATATATATATATATATATATATATATATATATATATATATATATATATATATATATATATATATATATATATATATATATATATTTTTTTTTCTAGAATTATCCATAAGTTAAGACCCAGGTTTGTTCCGCATATGAACAAATATATATGTGTGTGTTTCAACTCTCTCTCTCTCTCTCTCTCTCTCTCTCTCTCTCTCTCTCTCTCTCTCTCTCTCTCTCTCTCTCTCTCTCAGTTATTTCCACGAGATTTTTCCAAAGCTCCAGAGTGTTAAATGCCATTCGATTCTCGTATCCCGTTTTCTCTCTTTTCATCAGCGCTTTTCAAATGCTCTCGATCTCGTGATGTCAGTCGTTTTGACGTGCAAACTTCGTACCCATACGGAGCCACACTCCCAATAGAGGTTTCAACCTTCATTTTGAAACACTACTAAAACTGTTTTTTCGAGCCGACGGCAACGTTTGCCTCTGTCATTTCTGTTCTTGTTTACGGACTAATATTGATTCCTTTTCTTCTTCTCCATATTTTCTTTCCCCCAGCTCTACAGCTCTTGTCGTCCTCCATTTCCTTGTCTTCTGGGGTTCCTCTCATTATCCCACAGTACTCTGGTCGCGTTGGGACAATGGAACCTCTCTTGGCTAACAACTGAGGGACCAGCGTTCAATCGCCGAATCGTCCAAAGAAAGGAATAGGATGGGAACGGTTCCTTGGAAATCTGATATGACTTAGTTGACCTGAATAGTTAATTAGTTTTCATGTTTGTTGACTGTTGTTGGTTGCAGCTGAGTAAGAAAGTAGAGAAACAAGAGAACGGGAGATAACTGCTGTTTTAAAATGTATATATCATTGTATAATAAGTAGATGATGGCCCGCGATTTGGTAATCCTCATCTCACCTGGGGGAAACAATTCATAAGATGTTCACTGAAGACATTCATAAGATATTCCATGAAACTATTTTTTAGATATTCACTGAAACCATTCATTAGACATTCACTGAAGCCATAAGATACTCCCCGAAACCATTCATAAGATGTTCACTGAAACTGTTCCTTAGATATTCACTGAAACCATTCATTAGATATTCACTGAAGCCATAAGATATCCCCCGAAACAATTCATAAGATATTCACTGAAACCATTCATAAGATATTCCCTGAAACCAATCGTTAGATACTCACTGAAACTGTTCCTTAGATATTCAGTGAAACCATTCGTTAGATATTCACTGAAACTGTTCCTTAGATATTCACTGAAACCATTTATTAGATATTCCCAGAAACCATTCATAACGTACAGCAGTAAAAAATGTGAGCGCTGCATTCTCAAGATAAACGGCTTTTTCATTTTATCCGTCAGAAACTAATCTCTGATTTAAATGCGTATGCAGGTCACTCACTTATTTTCACAGCCTACGTCTGTCTGTAAATGCTTCAAATCGTCTTCAGGTTTCCAGAAACAGTTATATGAATTCTAGCTAAAATCATGATGGTTCTTTAACTAATTTTGCCATCATAGAGCTAAGACTGCTTAAGAAATTTTCCCTGACCCATGACTTTTACATCTTGGGTAAAGAAAAATTCTCGGGTAAAGAAAAATCTCTTAAGGGCAGTTCTTATCAATTGTCAGTGTTGAAATATACCGTGTGAGTAAATTTTGCCTTTCAGGATATTTAAGATCTAGGCAGCCCATTAAATATTCTCTCACTTCGCGCAAAATTTATATTTCAACTTACGTAGTAGTATTTTTCTTAAATAAAAAATTTAAGTATTTTTCCTAAATGGAAAAATTTTAAGTATATTCCCATGACATTTATTATTATTATTATTACTATTATTATTATTATTATTATTATTATTATTATTATTATTATTATTATTATTATTATTATTATTATTATTATGAGAACCAACCCTAAAAGACAGTTAGCTAACTAAATTAGCCTTTTTTATAGAATAGCCAAAAGTGAAAACGGAGAAAAAAACATTTTGGAGCCCAACATTATCATCCTGTATAGAGAATTCTCCTCCTTCTAGCTTTTAGTCGTGACCGAAGGAGTTTCAAAACCTTCCCATTGAAATGTCAGTGATATGATGTTTTCGTTGGCCATTTATTTCTTGAATCAACAATAGGGCGCCATCTTAGAGCGCCGTCTGAAATTGCAAAAAGTTGCTCTTGCCCTTTTCACTTTTCCTGTCCTTGTCAATATTTCTATGTTTTCAGAAGCGTGTAAAGTATATTTGTTTAAATATTTGATATATACTTATTTTGATTTCTTATATATATCTACATATATATATATATATATATATATATATATATATATATATATATATATATATATATATATATATATATATATATATATATATATATATATATATATATATATATATATATATATATATATATATATATTATATATATATATTATATATATATATATATATATATATATATATACACACACGCATAAACACACACACACACACACACACACATCACGAAGGAAGTAATAGGGAAAGGCATCCTCATCATCTACAGTTTATTTCCAATGCCGACGTTTCGCGACGAATTCCAAGTCGCATTCTCAAGGCTATAAAATATAATTTGCGAACATCAATAACAAATTAATGCAATGGCAACAGCTCTTTATGTAGTAAAAATATTTAAAATAAAACACCTCATTCCAAGACAAGTCAATAATAAGTAAAAGGAGTTCACTAAAATCTTAAAACAACCTATCTATATGAAAGAAAGAGCAAGACTAACATAAATAAAATAAAACACCTCATTCCAAGACAAGTCAATAATAAGTAAAAGGAGTTCACTAAAATCTTAAAACAACCTATCTATATGAAAGAAAGAGCAAGACTAACATAAATAAATAAAAACAGAGTGAGGAAAACCAGTTGCCCAAACTAGGCTATAAACAATTTAACTGAAGACGATTGGGTATTTAACGACTGTACAGTCTTCTTGATAATTATGGATTCTAGGATGGTTAAGTCGTTGTTGTTCTGCACTAGGCCCAAGTTAAATACCCAATCGTCTTCAGTTAAATTGTTCATAACCTAGTTTGGGCAACTGGTTTTCGTCACTCTGTTTTTATTTATTTATGTTAGTCTTGCTCTTTCTTTCATATAGGTAGGTTGTTTTAAGATTTTAGTGAACTCCTTTTACTTATTATTGACTTGTCTTGGAATGAGGTGTTTTGTTTTAAATATTTTTACTACATAAAGAGCTGTTGCCATTGCATTAATTTGTTATTGATGTTCGCAAATTATATTTCATAGCCTTGAAAATGCGACTTGGAATTCGTCGCGAAACGTCGGCATTGGAAATAAACTGTAGATGGTGAGGATGCCTTTCCCTATTACTTCCTTCGTGATGTATACTTCGAGCCTCAGCCTGGCCCTATATGTATATATATATATATATATATATATATATATATATATATATATATATATATATATATATATATATATATATATATATATATATATATATATATATATATATATATATATATATATATAATATATATATATATATATATAATATATATGTATATGTATGTATATAGGTATATTTATATCTATATATATAATATATATTTACTGTATATCTATATATATAATTTTATAAGAACATTTTTCGTTTTTTATTCGTTTTTGGGTCAGTAATAGGTGCCCCTTCAGCTGAGAGGAAAGGTGTAAAAGGTGAAAACATTTTTTGTAAAAGTTTTTGTGTGTTCATGCCTGGAATACACTATACAAACAGAAAATATTTAACGGTCTTGTTATTGAGATGTAATTTGAAAAGAAAATGCAGAATTATTTAATGTCATCCTCCACAGAATATGGTTATTTTTTTATTTGTTTGCATTATTTGGTCTCTTAGCACCGTAGGAACATATTCGATCTAAGTTTTGGGCAGAAATCTCTGTAGTATACCATTAGATTTGAAGCCAGGCTTGAAAGGTACATTGACTTGCAGTCACTTAACATCATGAATATGTAGTCATGACTTTGTCAGTTGTACTACCGACAATCCTACGTATATAGTAAGAGGTAGTAAATATTTTGTATGTAAGTACATGTACACACGTGTATATATATATGTGTGTGTGTGTGCGTGTGTGTATTGTGTGTGTGTGTTATGCATGTATGTCTGTAGATGCACATAATTTAGTTCGTATTTCTGTGCTTTTAGGATACAAAGCTTCATTTTATGGAAGTCCGCTTGACGTGTTGAAGAATGGGTGTTTGATGTTTTATGTGAATGATCATAATAAATGAGACAACTCCAGCTCTTCGTGACGAAACTACCCTTTTAACTCAGCTCTGAAATTTTGCAGATAAATTCGAACCTAGTGTCACTAATGGAGGAACTTCTAGTGTTGATGGTTAAAATCCAAAGCTAGTGTGCGTGAAATTATTATTTCCCGAGTGATCGACTTATCCGTATCGCCAAGGACTAGGTGCAGCTGTACACTCTCCCAAAAGAAATTCGGCAAGGAAAGACGGTTTCCTGCAAAGACTTGACAAGGTAGGAAATTGGGAAGCATTTTTTTTTTCTTATTGCTCTGTCTCTTCCTCCATTACTAGTTGGATCGTACTCATTTCCAGTTATTTTACGAACATCACGGGAAGGTAAACGGGCTAAAATGTTTCTTGACGGTGTTTTGTGCAGGTTTCATTTGTGTGATTGCATTCGTTATAGCTTGTTTTGATGTGTTCTTGTCCGCAGAAAGCTTTAGATATGGTTTTTTGTATATTACAGAACCAAGGTTTATTGCCACTATAGACTGAATCACTGGTATTTTCCTGATTCCCAAATGATCAGGAAAACATTCTTCTGTTATTTCAGAAACTCCAAAAAACGTGCAATATCATTCAGTTCACAATGTCGTATATTGCCAGTAACTAAAGGGGTGTTATGCGAATTGCTGTTGATTTGTTGCATTTATTTGAAATATGCGAAATATTCAAGTGCTCATGGGTCAACATTTTTGTGTTCAAGATACCGAGAAGGACGTGGCTGTAAAACCTTCATAGTTCACCGCAATAAATTTGTGTTAGTAGGTTTCGATTTTTTGTATTGTGTTTAAGTAAAAGTCATATTAAGATTACGTTATTTTTCAGGTTATTTAATACGTACATAAGTCTTTTATTTTTAAATAACACTTGAAAAACCTAATAGTGTGCATCGAGGCATCAAAATTTTTAATCCCATAAATTTATAGACACTAAACCATAAGACTAAAGCATTTCCTATCCTACGTTAACACTTTTATATCCCACGCGAATCATCACTTCATTTACAAATAACATTATGACCTTGATAGCGAACGTTAAGGTTCATGGACCTATAAAGGACAATAATCCGGAGGACCGTAACGTGTCCAATTACGATAGACATCCAAGAGCTTTTGCGTCCGAATGAATATTAAATATCATGAGCCGACGCCCGACAGAATAACGCACAGTAATTTCGTTAATGAAATCCTCCAGGCTTAGGTTGGTCTCTGTGAGATTAGATTGCGGCAAATTATCTTCGTGTAAGAATTAATCCTTTCGAGTTTACGGCCACTCTCCAAATGCTGAGATAGTCGAAATTCTGGCTAAGGAAATTAAGAGGTATTGTTTGAAAATCATCCGTGTAAGATTAATAGTATTTAAGTTATTTAATTATCATTTTCTCGATATAAATTACCCTTTGACTTGCCTTTCCCGAAAGGTGTTTTACTAACGGTTAGTGTCATTTCTTAGATAATGCGGACAATAGCTAGTGAACCAGGCCACAAACCTACCATGTTTTTGCTGGTAGGTTAAGATCGAATGAAGATCAAGCCCGTCTTAAAGTTTAAATAAAAATTAGAAGTAATTTTCTCATGAGTTTCCATAAAGTAAATCGTTCTCAGGGCCTACTCGCCAGCCATCAGCCTGTCCCAAATTAGGAAAATTACCCCACCCTCTGAAAAAATAAGTAAATAGTTTTTCCAAAAGTAGAAAAATATAAAAAAATCAAGTTTTTTTATCGGGTACTTCGAAACGGGGCGCAGTGTTTTCCTAAGCCACCACTTTCTCCACCCTATAATATTTTTGTCAGAATAAAATACGATATTCTTGATGCTTATTTATTTCCGAAACACGAATGCAACAGTCATAAAATTACAAGATGAAAAACTGTGAAGATCTCTGTAGTCCCTATAAATACATCGTTTAATTAGTAAAGATTAATTACTTAATTAAGCATCATTCGACAGCAACCAATATAAGGGTAGTGAGGATTTTCTTTTCGGAGAAAGTTTGCGATCGGTGCTTTGAGGGAACAGAGCAAGAAGTTCTGGTGAAATTGCAAGTGCGTGCGGAGGGTAGTAATTACTTGATGCAATTACGGAAGCAATACTCTCTGAGTTATTGCCAAGACTGCAAAATAGTAGAAACTTGTTCACATCAAATGCATCAGGCGTTCTACTGGTGTTATATGATGTCGGCACTTTCTCCGTTTAATATATTATTATATGTTTACGCAGGAGTTTGCCGATCATTAATTTTGCTTGCACGACTCTTTGGTTTTATTGTAGCTCTCTGTCTTTCTCTTTTGTGTATATATATATATATATATATATATATATATATATATATTTATATATATATATGTGTGTGTGTGTGTGTGTGTGTGTGTGTGTATATATCTATGTATATATATATATATATATATATATATATATATCTATATATCTATATATATATATATATATATATATATATATTTATATATATATACACACACAAAGAGAAAGACAGAGAGCCACAATAATATTACGAATGTAAATATATATTGTGTGTGCGTGTTTATGAGTGATATATATATATATATATATATATATATATATATATATATATATATATAATATACATATGTATTTATATATATAAAGTATAATGCTAACTATATATATATATATTAAATGTATAATGCTGACAGACAATAACCTCCTTTCGTGGGGATTCGAACCATCAAACACTTGAAGTAGCACGTTGTCGCTTAGACCACACAGCTGCAGGGAGCAGAAATGGAGAAGAACCATAATTATAAGCCATAGCATGTGCAGGTTACCATAGCGGGCACCACTGCAGTCCTAACTGTGATTGTACTTTCTTCCCAGCACCACCACCAGTGTGTAGACATATTTAATACTGTTCTCCAAAGGGCCTGAGATGATGCATACATTATGTGCAGGCAGATAAGCTTTGGCAGATCTAGTTCCTCTCCTTATATGCTCTCTGCGGCTGTGTGCTGTAAGCGTCGACCTGCTACTTCATTGGTCGACATTTCGAGTCCCCAAGGAAGGTTGTTGGTTTTTTACAATCTATTTTCTATCAACTCCTCCGTGTTATAATGTTTAATGTGTTTAATGTATATAAATGTTTATTTGTATGTATGTTATGTATATATGTATGTGTGTGGGGAAGGGGGGAGCTAATTCATTAAGAAAGACTTTTTACAAATATCTCCACTTTACATATCCTTTTTTCCGTTTAGGATTTATTTTACATCCAGCAATCATAGCTGCTACTATGTGAAGGACACTGTGTATCCAATCATAAAAGTAGGCAGTGCCTAAAACACAACATAATCAGTTTAAAAAATAAGTAGTTCATGCGTGTTGACCATAACGATCACTAAAAAATTTTAAAGCATAACAATGTTGCAAGGGCAAAGATAAGTATGTATTCAAACTTAACGTTGGGCCCCAGATCCTTATTTTGCAAGGGCTAACACCCCTCCCCCACTAACGGATCCTGGAAAATTTCATAGTGGGCACCAATTTTCATATTATACATACGTTATATATATATATATATATATATATATATATATATATATATATATATATATAGTTATTTTTTATTTTTTTCCACCCGCCTTCCCTCCACCTACCGTGACCTAGACCGGGATGAAAGTCATAGAGTGAAATACTGGGATGTATCCAAACCTAACGTAAATTAACGGTGCTAGGTCCTAACCTAGTCACACACTTCCTCTTGTCCCATTCCTAATCAGTGTAATTGACTCATTTTGTCAATGCTTGTTTTGTGGAGGAGAGGCATTCATCAGCGCAAGTGATTACCTTGCTTTTGTGTGATGTAAAATGAATCACTCAAAATCTCCTTCGATACTTCTTGCACCCAAGTACCTTAGCATAAGAATTTTATGAAGTTTTAATTGATTGAAAACGATAAGTACTGTAATATCACATAACAGGAAAATTTTAAAAAGTTTCCATATGCGCTGTAGAATAGCGCATGCGCCAAAAACCTCTCAGTTTTGATCTATGTCGAAGAACTTAAGGAACAAACTCCTTCAGATCAATAATAGGATACTTGGAAAATGGTGGAAGCCTTGACATTTTTATCGGCAAATGCCTTACTTGCTCTTAAGCTTCTTACGGAAAAAAACACGAACATTATTATCATTTGACCATTTCTGATCATAAATTTTGCGTTGACTAGGAATGAATGTATAATAATATCAGTTAAATTTTATTGATGATTTTGAGTTGGATAACATTTATCTTTATTGTACCAATTTTATCAGTTACATAATTTCATCGACAACACATTAACCGCATAAGATGAAATGTCAGAATCTGGGTCTGCTTCCCCCCAACCGCAATCAAACTTGAGGGCCTCACCCAGAATCTTTCATGGCGGCCATTCATAAGTTTGTGAGAAAAGCGCTTCCACCACTTTGAAGTTTCTAGCCTCACTTACGTAACTTTTTTTGTCCATTATTTAGTTTCCTGGATTTTTACCTAGGACGGAGTCTCTCATGTTTGTCTATTCACCTTCACCAGTATTTATGCCAAGGACTTTTTCCCGGAACTGAAAGTCCTCTGGTGTTTTCCATAATCTTCCCCAATATATATTATCAGTTTTTCCAAAAACTAAGTCTTTCTGTTTTCATTTTATCTTCTTAATGTATAATAACCTTAATTTTTTCAGTGAACTAGGTAGGTATATAGTAACCTTGATTTTTTCCCTGAGCTGTCTTCCGAGCTCCTGTTACCTTAGCCCAGTATGTAATAACCTTAATTTTTTTCCCGCCAGAACTTCGTCTTCCATTTTTACCTATCAATAAATAATAACCTCCATTTTTACCTATCAATAAATAATAACCTCCATTTTTACCTATCAATAAATAATAACCTCCATTTTTACCTATCAATAAATAATAACCTGGCTTTTTTCAAGAACTAATGCTCCAATTTTTATCATCCCAAATATATAATAACAGTCTTGCCCTAAACTTAAGTCTTTCTACTTTCGTTATATTCCCTCATACTATATATGAAATATTTTTTCCCCAGAACTAAGTTTCCATTTTTCCTTTTATCATCCCAATATTTTATACCCTGAATATTTTCGCAGAGCCAAGTCTTTCGAATTATTGTTTTAACTTTCCCAATGAATAACCTTGATTTTTTCACAGTTCTGAATGTTCCAGTTTCTTTTATCGTCCCCATTAGATACTATTGATTTTTTCCTAGAACTAAGTTTGTGTCTATCATTATATAATAGCCTAAATTTTCACCCAAAACCAAGTCTTCCATTTTATTTTCAATAAAATACATGACCTGGATATATTACCCCCAAGCAGTCTCCGCATTTTGTAGGGAAAATTTGTATTTGCATCCTGAATATGAGATTTTAAACTTTGGCTCAGGCATTACATATTGGGGAAGGTTTCATAAAATTATTAGTTTCTGTAAAGCAACTCGATGATTAGAGTAACAAACAGACTGAAGAGAAAGAAAATAATCCAATATTAATACATTTTCTGTGAGAAAATGAATGCAAAAGGAAAATATAGTGTTTATATTGCATTACATTCATTTAAGTAACCTACTACAGCAACTACTTTGGTCATCGACTCGATAAACACATTTTAGTCCTGAAAATTATCAGGATTAAAACAATGAATATATATAGTAAAATCGTAAATTTAGGAGAATCATGTCGAGTAGTTTGCTCTAAACCGCATAACCGAATCCTAAAGCTTTACTATTTTCTCCAGGAATCAATTAGAGTCTGCCATAATTAAATCACAAGGTAGGAATAATCTCTATAAGCCTTAATCACCGGCGGGCAAATCCAAGTTAGCTATATTACCAGGATACGAGTACCTGTGGCTCTACTGTATTACCCGCGGCTTCTGGAATATTGTCAAATGGAAAAGAACATGTTGCGTTTTTACACTCCATAACAATTTGTTTTGCAGCCCTTCAGAATGG
>NC_089795.1:73015162-73072662 GCF_040412425.1 Macrobrachium rosenbergii
ACAACAAAGTTCCCCGTCAATCCACATTAAGACAATAAGTGCCGTTTACGCTTATAGTACTAAAATAGAGAGACTGTGAATTCACGGATTTTTATTTATGAATAATATGTTTACATATTTTCTGTGAAAAATAAATAATGATTCTAGATTATTTCAGCTGTATAACCTATGGTAATAAATAAAAATAAGACATCAAAGTTTTCTACCATTCTTTCACCATGAAAGGTTGTGGTAATTTTCCATCCGACTCAAAAACTCCAAATCGGCTGAGGATTCTCTCTTTTTTTTTCCCCCTCTGCTATTATGTGGCGTGTGAAAATATACATCCGGAGGCAATTGTTCGTGTTCTCCCCCTCCTACATCTCTCTCACTCTGTCTCTCTCTCTTTGGGCGAGGCAACCACTACCCCCACCTGGGTGGAACTGTTGATGGTATTCTCTCTCTTTCTCTCTCTCGACTAGATAATCTCTCAAATATTCTGGGGTAGAACCGTTGTTCAGATTCTCCTCTTTCTCACGAAGAGGTAATCCTTCAACCCTTCTTGGGTGAAACACGCAAACACGTGTGGTTAATATATATATATATATATATATATATATATATATATATATATATATATATATATATATATATATATATATATATATATATATATATATATATATATATATATATTATATATATATATATATATATATATATATATATATATATATTGTTTTGTGTGTGTGTGTTAGAAGTACTGGGATTAAGTAGTATGAAGTATTGTGAAGAAAAAAATGGACAGTAGTTAAAGTGCTGGTGCATAACAGAAAGAGATTGATCACGTCAAGGTATACAGAAAAAGTAGTCAAGAAAGAGGGGATGGGTACAATAAGGCAAATATAAGAGAAGAGAGAATTAATTGCTCTACAGGGAAGTTATTGCAGTGAGGGAGCTTAATTAACAAATGGATCTCAAAATCAGAGGTGCGAATTGAGAGATGCCGTCTGAGGTGAATGCAGTCTTGGGTGGATGGAATGAAACCGTGGAATATTTTTATAATGTGGAAGATATTAGAAAGGCCGAGGTGAATAATATAGGATTGGAAAGGGTAAATGCAAGTTCTAGAATACCAGTGGAAATGATTTCTGAGCTGCTTAGGGAGGACAATTAAAAGGTTGGAGAATGGGCAGAGGTCTGGAGGTGTTGGAATAACAAGTAATATACTGAAAGTCATTAGTAGTAGTTGGGCCAGGATGTGTGAGGCATGCCAAGATAAGGGAAAGTTCAAAAGGAAATGTGAAACATAGCATTGTCTTATTGTATAAAAATAAAGGTAATGGCGATGGCTTAGAGAGTTACATGGGCTTAATGTTACCTAGATTATGGTGAAGGTATAATGTAGAAATTTGAGTGAGATATGAAGTCACTTGACAGATTTATCGAAAGGGGAATAAGCGTGCATTTAGACAAGGAAAATGTTATGTTAGTTATGAAACAGTTAACTGGGAAGTTTGAAAGTAAATGGAAAAAGCTGTTCATGAAATACATGAACCTAAAGAAACCTCATGATCAAATGAGTATATAGAACATGTGGATGGTTTTGAGAATATATGAGACAGAAGATGAGTTGTTTAGTAAGATGTAAAATCTGTAATGTTGGAGGCAAGGTATATGTTGGAATATGCACGTGGAAGAGTGACTGGTTTGGTGTGAAAGTTAGCCTGAGAAAAGTTGTGCTAAACCTCCATAGTTGTTCTATATCTTACGGACAGAGTCATGAGATTAATAAGAGAAAAAACCAGTATATGTCGGTCCAAAATTGTGGGCTAAGCAGATGGATCTTGAATGGAGTATGGAACAGTTGAAGTGTACATATGGTACATCACTGATTGAGGATAGTGAAGAGAAACTCTGATTAAGGATAGTGAAGAGAAACTCCAGAAACTAGTGACAGATCTTAAAAGTTTTTGCAAGATGAAGAAGATAAGAGTAAATATTAGCAAGACGACATTTTTTAAATGCAAATGGAAGTTAGAAAAGTGGAGTAATGAATGTTAATATGCAAGGTGGAAGAATTGAAGCTGTTGGTTCCTAAAGGTATTTGGGAGTAAATATAACAGATGATGAATGGTAGAATGTTAGGTCAGGTGCGTAACAGGAAATGTGAAACAAAATAGTTAGCATAGTATGTATAAGAGATTGGAAATAGACTTTGAGTATTTATAGAAGCCATGGTGGCGATATACGAAGTGATCGTTGAGGCAACTCTGTTTGATGGAAATAAAATGTACATGATGTGTGCAAATCAAAGAGAAACGTTTGAACTGTTCTGTTGAACTGTTTAAGAAGTATTTGTGGCTTAGGAACGATAGAAAGGGTAAGAAATCTAGAGGTACATAGAAGCAGTGGTGAAATGTAACCGTAGGGGAAAGTATGCATCAGATTGTTGAAAGATGATTTGGTCATGTAGAATTAATAGAGAACGAGGGATAAGCTAATATTGTAGTATTCGGATGTGTAAGTAGAAGTAGGTTAAGAAGACCTTGAACGAGCTGGATAGTTGGAGTGAAAGAGTTATTAAAAAAGGAATGGACATGAAATCATTGAAGCACAAGGTTATGTGCGAGAGATAGGGCATGATGCAGTGTGAGTAGAAGAACTTGACGTGTTGCTGTTGTGGAAGTTTCCTGCACAATGGACCAGTCAGCGATTCAGCAGTTGAAATTATGAATGTAGCCGTGACATTTATTGTGTTTTCTCCAGAGACATCCCTCTTAAGGGAAAGAGCTTGAAGGTGATATATATATATATATATATATATATATATATATATATATATATATATATATATATATATATATATATATGTGTGTGTGTGTGTGTGTGTGTGTAATGTAATGTTATAGCCAATATCTAAATCTAGATAACTTATAAAGTGACTGAGCTTTTAAGGCATTATGTGAATTGCCTGCTTTACCCAGTCAGTTTAGAAACTAACAAAAAATCTTATTGTTTTATTGTCAACTAGGCTTCAGAAAATAAAATTATCCTCAAAAAACCATTTACCCATTTCAGTCAGTATGCGAAGAAAATATACCTGGATTTTAGTCGCTTTGTAAGTTTCGGCAATGTTTAAGTGTTTTCTAAGTTGACTGGGTGAACCAAGTAATTCACTTATTGCCTAAAGAATTTAGTCACTACACACAGATATATATATATATATATATATATATATATATATATATATATATGCATATATATAATTATATATACGTATATATATGCATATATATATATATATATATATATATATATATATATATATATATATATATACATACATACATACATACATATATTATGCTTGTGTATGTTTAATTAGTATACTATGAAAATCAATTCTACTGTCATTAATATTTTGATTATATACTTATATATATATATATATATATATATATAATATTATATATATTAATATTATAATTATATATATACAATATATATTAAATTATAAATATATACAATATATATTAAATTATAAATATATATATATATATATATATATATATATATATATATATATATATATATATATATATATATATATATATATATGACTATTTATCACATCACCGTGATTCATATACAATCAGAAAGCTACAAACGTCCTTTAATATCCAATTCACTCTACCTCGGAAGGAAAATATATTTCATATATGTTACCGAAGGGGAATTTTTAGTTGATAATAAGTCCACCGTCCCGTGGGGTCGAACCAGCGACGGACGAGGAATCAGGACTACAGTGACACACTATCAACTAAAAATTCCTAAATCCGTCACTGGTCCTTCGGTCAACATATATGAAAATATATTCCTTCCACGGGAGAGTGGAATTATTATATTAAAGGACGTTTTAAATATATTCCTTGATTATATATATATATATATATATATATATATATATATATATATATATATATATATATATATATATATATATGCGTATGTGTTTAATTAGTGTGCTATCAAAATCAGTTTTACCGTCATGTCAGTATTTTGATGTGAATGCAGTGTATTGTTTCCCAATACATTTCCTCTGTTAGATATAACCTATGTAGTTATTGCTTCTCCTTCCTATTTTAGTTTCCTCCTACTGCCTTCTGAAGGGATAAAAGACTCGAATAAACACATAAACCTGAAAGTTATAATATACTTAACAAAAAAGAAGGGGAAAAAACGAAGCACTTCTACGCCCTGACTGCGTGGGGAAGGAAGATGGATGACCAATATAAACCCAATATCTCTCTCTCTCTCTCTCTCTCTCTCTCTCTCTCTCTCTCTCTCTCTCTCTTTTACTTGCATTTGAAAGGGTGCTTGACTGCAGTATGTGATTTGCAGGTTTCTATGACTGAACACGTATTTTGATCATAAATTTTGGAAGAGTTTCACTTCCTAGTTCACGAGACGTAAAGACTCGAAAAAGATGTAGTATTTGATTGCAGACATTACCTCAATAAAATGCCAAAAAGGTATGTCATTATTGAAACCATTAGGGATAATGCAAAGATATTTCTTACTTTCTTTTCCAAGGCCATAATGAGTTTTGTTAAAATCGTGAATATTAATGTAACTCACCGTGGAAGACAAATGAAACTTTGCTCTGACAACATGAAAGGAATAACTTGGAAATTAAGTTTTGTAGTAGTATACTGGCTCCCCACTGAGAGAGCCAATGCTGGCACAAGTATACTGAAGTAAGTAAAAAGGGAAAAAAAACGCTGAAATCCGGAACTCTGTTAATGGATGTCACGAATCATTTTTTATGAATGTTGATACTGAAGCTCACCAACGTTTCATAGTGTACTCGAGGCCTGTTGAACTCAGATTCGTAGTACTCGGAGGATGATGTTACACGTATGAAGTGACACCATAATTCTTGCAATTCAGGGCTCAATGTTGGAGGCACTCTACAATTTTATCAGACAAAGCAGGAAGAGTTTGAGCCTGATGCGCTTCCATTAAGCAATAACTCCTTATCCTGTGGCATAGCCCAACTTCAGAGTAAAAACCAGAGCAGAGGATATATTGTAAGGTGAAGAAATGTCGAATAGATTGGCTGTTGGAAAAGTAGGTAATGAAAGATAGTAGTTGTTCTTCATTAGACAGGCACAGATGACCTTTGTTTTTTTATGCTAGCTAGTTTGAGCTATAGAATAATCATACTGAGTATTACATAGGCGCAGCCAATAGTTTTTACTTTAGAACTAGCCCAGACAACACTTCTCAGGTAATTCCAAAACCTGCCGGTAGAGGTCACCTAAAGATCTGAATCTGAATCTGATACGCTGAAATAAAAAAAATGGGTAGCCATACTCTTGAGAGCCTCGAAAATTAATACCACTGAAAGAGTCATGAACGAAAAAGAAAAATCAGTGTCCTTGAAATTAGAAGGTATACATAAAAGAGAAAATTAACCACTTATTACATGGTGATAATTCTTCAGAAAATTTCACCAGTTATTTAACTGAAAGGTTATTTAGGACTTTTAGTAGTAACTACGTAGAGTCATCGGAATCGATATAGGCGTCTTGGAAAATCGCAAATGACCGTGGCCTCCGGCTGCATTATGTAAATGACTCTCGTTGATACCCCAGGCTGATGTACCGAAATTGACGAAGGGGCATGAAAATGCAAATATTGTTCCTATGAATAAATCCCAGACTACTTTTCATATAAACTTATCTGGCTATCAACGACCGCTGGGATTTTTTCCCATTTTTTTTAAACTCAACGCTTGACTGCTTACATCCAGTTATTTTCCGTCCGCTGACAACCTAATTGAAAGTGATATCTTTCAAGTCTATATAATGCTGAAATGTAGCATAAAATTACAAATTATGATGCAAGATATTTTCTAATACAAGACATTACACACATTGAACCGGGTAAGTGATTATTTTTTTTTTTTTTGGGGTTCCAACTATTTAACTAACCTCTAAATGGTTGTCTTGTTTCTCAGTGGTTCTTGTTGTGCTGGTGGCAATCACTGCTCCTTAACATGATATGGAATTTCAGTAGGTTTACTTTAAAATATAGTTAAAGTGAGCGTATCCCGTAAAGAATTTGGTATCGAAGCACCACACACTAAGGTTGTTGTTTTTTCCTTTTCCTTAAGAACATTTCATGTTCTGAAGTGCACTGAAGTCGCAGGGGAAACGTACTTTTAATCCCTAAGGAAAATTATTGATGACATGACGCCTCACTTTATTCCACTTCCAATAATGATTAAGCTCTTAACACTTCGTCGGTCAGAGGAACTAGCACTTTGCATACCCTGAGGTCAAAAGTTTAGCGCACGAAATATCTGTTTTCTGACCAGAGGAAATGGAACGCCAAGATATCTTACACGGTGCCTTGGGGATGTCCTGGCACTGCCAGGAGGAATAAGTTTCCCAAAGGAGTCTGAGTGATCGCGGATGAGCGGCTCACCTAACGGACACCTGAACGCCACGGCAAATCGTCGTGCACTGAGCTCCGTACTGCGCTACTACCTCAGGTCACCCCCACATCCCTTTCCGTCTCTCTCTCTCTCTCTCTCTCTCTCTCTCTCTCTCTCTCTCTCTCTCTCGGTGTGAGTGTGTGTGTGTGTGTGCAAAGCAAAGCGTCCTAGGCACTTAAACCTTTTCATCCCTTCCCTTTTATTCCCTTCCCTCTCTCTCTCTCTCTCTCTCTCTCTCTCTCTCGTTCTCTTGTTTGTGTCAAAGTCTTAGTACTTCCATACTTTCATATACTTCTTTCATTGCGAACTCTGCTTCCTCTCCTCTCCCCCCTTGGCCTCAGTACTCAAGACTGCTCACTTACTATATCTCATCTCCCTTCACACCTTCCCTTTACCCGAAGTTGGAAGTAGGAAGGAGGAAGGCAACTCAATGAGTTATTTTTACCCCGGGTCTTTATCAAGAATGGTATTTGTTACTACGCTGGAAAACAAGTTCCTCGTAAGAATTCTTCATTTTTACTTGAGTCGTGGGTGAAAATTCTTTGAAAAGTGATGCTGTTCGTGTGTCTACCGTTGAGACCTGTATGTCAGGTTTTATATTTCTTGGTTTTGAAGCTATTTTTATCCTTTTCTTTTTTTTACTTTTACAGTTTCGGCGGAACTGTTTTGCCTTACTTTCGATCAATCTGTTGGTTTTCTTCCCTTCCTGTCATCAATTATACTCAGATGATGTATTATCGCAAAAATGTCAACCTTAGGAGCTTAAATGGAACATTAATGTACTGGAAGTGCTGATCATAACAATCCAGTCATAAGTATTTTTGCCATGTTTGGATGGGCATATCATTCACAGACGTAAACAACATCGGCGTGACTTTCAGTTTCCTCTGTCTCCATCCAGTCATGGATCATCGGCGACGATGACAGTGGGATTTTTTACTCCTGTTTTGATATCAGATCAGTCAGTTAAGAGATTTCTTTAAACTAAAGCTATGACGTAAGGGAAGTATTCTCTCTCTCTCTCTCTCTCTCTCTCTCTCTCTCTCTCTCTCTCTGTTGGTTCTTGGTCCTTAATATAGCTCACTTTGACACTTGCTCTAGACTGCTTTAGTCTGTTGTAAGCTGGCTCTCGTATCTGGGCCGGGAACTGTCTCATAAGTGTGTGTGTAAATTTTCATGGAAGACTGAACAACTTTCAAGATGATCTAGTTTATTTCTCATGTTCCACTTATTCGGTATTATGGTGATGATGGGAAGGTTAGCGTTGACATTTAGAACCTTGTTTTTCATATATAATATGGCGTTTCCTTGTTGATAACAGTTGCTATGCAAATTTAAAAGTGTCTCCCCTATAAATGAAAATCCTTTTACCAACCCTTCTACCCTTTTCTTTAACTGCGTGTTGCTAATGAGTTGCGCAAAAGTGATATACATCTTGTGCTTTTTACTCCCGTTATGCTTTTTTATCGTTTGTTGGTCTCTCTTTATCAGGATTATGCAAGAAGACTTGAGTGGGTTTTTGCAAAATAATAGACTATTTTAAGAGAGGTAATAATGTAACTTTTGGGAAGAAGGAAGATTTTAGGGACAGATTGCTCAGCTTTGTTTTCAGTGTTATACGCTCAAGATACCGAAACCATACGCACTATTACCGTAGATTTTGGTGGCGGCATTTTTACGTTTTAAGATAAAGTATTAATCATTAGGATTTCGTTGAGATCCCGCAATTAGCCGTTCCGTGTCGAGGAAAATATGTCGGTAGGGATATGCCCTCAGGAAGCAAGAAAAAGGAAAAGGAATGTAAGACTTGCAGTGAAACTTGTTCACAGTCAAACAATGCATTATCATTTGGAGAAATTGAAGCAGAATAGTTCATGACTGTTATCATAGAGCATCCTTTGTTTCCCAGCTCTTGTAATGAATTCTCTTACAAACTTTGTTTCTGGGTGCATGTCATCCTGTATTCTTGTCGCCTAACTATGAACTATAGTCTTAGTTCCTGCAAAGATCTTTTGCTGATGAGGAAACTTTTTAATCAGATTAAGTCGGGATCTATGAAATTCTGGAAATAAAGTTTGTGATTTACGATTTTTGTGCGGATTTGTCCGATTAAGGTTTTCTTCATAGAACTGGAAAGAAACAGGGCAACTGAGTTTATGGTTTACTCCCAAGTAGCATAAATACTTATATATATATATATATATATATATATATACATATACAGTATATATATATGTGTATATAATATATATATATATATATATATATATATATATATATATATATATATATATATATATATATATATATATATCCATTTCACAATAATTGGAATGTTTGCGTTCGAATCCCACCTTGTAAAGTAGAGATTCTCCATTTTCTTACATGTGGATTCAAGGCTTGTAGCGATATGGGCGTCTTAAATAAGAATTGTGTACATAGTTGAGAAGTTACGAGGTCATTGTGGCTAGTACAACTGCATGTGCATCTGGTGAAAGTGGCTCATATATTTATAGTAATTTAATTGCGTTAACTATATATGCGTTGTCATTTACCGGACTTAACGTACTTAGATCAATCATTAGTCGTTTTAAAGTCATTGTTCCTCGTTGGGAGAGTCGGTAGAGTTGTCGGCTAGCACTCGCTAGGCCCGCGTTCGAGTCTCCAGCCGGCTAATGAAGAATTAGAGGAATTTATTTCTGGTGATAGAAATTCATTTATCGGTATAATGTGGTTCGGATTCCACAATAAGCTGTAGGTCCCGTTGCTAGGTAGCCAATTGGTTCCTAGCCACGTAAAAATAAGTCTAATCCTTCGGGCCAGCCCTAGGAGAGCGGTTAATCAGCTCAGTGGTCTGGTAAAACTAAGGTATACTTTTAAAGTCATTGCATCATTTTGCGTCATCATTATGAATGTTTTTGCGCCAGGTTTTCCTGTAATGGTGTGAGACTTATATAAAGTTCTCTGCCTAAACTTCCATCAAGGATAGGGCTTCCGCTGTTCCCCTTTTCCGAGATTTCCAGGGTCTTCTGACAGGTCATTGTCCTGCTACTTCCATATCTACTGCTTTCTGATCAAGGCATAACCTCAATTACTACTACACACTGAAGCTAATAAGCACTTTTACATATTCACCATTATTATTATTATTATTATTATTATTATTATTATTACTTACTTACTTACTTACTTACTTACTTACCCAACGAAGCTGGAGGAGGTTTTGTTTTTTGGTGTGGTTTGTTTATGCTTTATTGCTTATTTGTTTGTTGACAGGATTAGGCAAAAATTGGGTTTGATTAATGGCAACATGTGTTTAAATTTTTTAAACAATCAGGATCTGACCAAAGGTGCTTTTGTTTGGGAGGGGGCGGAAGGGAGATGGATAATACTTGGCAGAGGGTTGCCGTTTTCGTATCTTATTACTTAAATTATTATCATTATTATTATGTGTGTGGGGTAGTTTAAGCAGACCACGTGGTCACATTTCTAAACTGATGGGGCCGTCCCCAAGAATTTCTCCTTAAATGAGGACTAGTAATTGGATCAAAGCAAAATGAAAAAATTTGGACAGCAAAGTTAAAATACACTGAAGAGAACGGATGAACAGCAAAGGGCTGAAAGCATTGCAGCCTTTAGTGCTTCACTCAGGACGCACTTTAGATCGTGTCCTCTTGCAGAGAAGTAGTTGTGTGCTATTATCTTTGTCTGTGTTATCGGTTTCTCTTATTTGTCCTCCGGGGACATGAGCAAAATGTGTGTATTAGGAGGGGCGTCTGCGTAGAGGAAGATAATAGGTAGCACACTTGCATGGATTTACTGGTCTTCACTTAGGAAATGGAGATTGGATATCAATAATTTATTTAGTTATGAAATCGATAACAAAATGAGAAGTGCAGTTGTTAACGAGAAATGTTATCTGAGGATTGAAATATAGTGTATCAGCCATTTTTCCCCAGTAGTTCCAATGAATCCACGAGATTCATTTTTTCAAGGTGAGTTTCCGGGCGTGGAATTGGCAGAAGAAGAAGAAAGTCTCTTTGCATCCTTTGCTGCCTGAAGACTCGAGTTCTCTCATCTGCAGCCCGACGTGCTCATAATAGAGTGTAAATTAAACCCTCGGAGGAGTAACTCTAGCTACGCTTGCAGTGGAATCCACAGCATGTGCTAGCGACGGCCTCCCCGAGTGCCAATGCAGAGTCGATGCAGATAGGCCACATAACTTCCTATAACGTCGCCCTAAGCCGTGTTTTATTGGCTCGGGAGTTGCACGTGGTGCATTTAGTGCGTTATCATTGTTATTTATGTTATTAGCATGAACAGTACAATGAAGAATCGTATGCACGATGGTTTGTTGTTCATATATATTATGATTTGCATGCTTGTAGTCAGAAAAACTCTTGTGGGTTTTTTTGTTATTATAATTAGTAATTAATGTTATTATAATTATGATGATGATCATGAAACATATAGTACAGCGAAACAATAACACACAAGATGCAGTTACGAACGGAGTTCATCGTTCCAGACTGATACACAGACTAAAACAACATAGGCAACCCTCAAAGAATGGCAGCTAAGTTTACTAGATGAAGAGCATTTTTTATTTCTTTATTTCTAGAAATTTTTAATTTCTGTTTTATGTCAAAAAAATCCGAGCAACTTTCATAACTAACGGTGAATATAGGAGCGTCCTGGTGCTAGCGACCTTAATTAATTTTCTCGGTCTTAAATTCAACACGTATTTTCCTTTCCGAAAATAAGATCTTGACTTAAATACTGGGAATGTCTCGGTCTATTTTTAATTCCTTGTATTTTTAAACTTTATTGCTATTTTTTGCACAGCTCATTTTCTTTGTTTAAATAACAGCAGATGACTTTCGTGTAATCAGCATGAATTGTAGAAAAATGAGAGAGAGAGAGAGAGAGAGAGAGAGTGTGTGAGTGTGTGTGAGTGTGTGTGTTTGTGTGTGTGTCACGGGGAACCCTAAAAGAATATTTGAGCTAAACTGGAAGTTGGAGGAGGTGCTATCATAATATTTGCAGATTATTGTGAGCCATAATTAAGAGGATACGAACGAAACGAAATCGGAGTTATGTTTTTTAAGAGAATTTGTAGATGACCCCATAATTCTTTGTAATTACAGTACGTGAATTTGCCAAAGCTTTCTGAGATGACCGTTATAAATACATAACAAAAGACTCAAGTTAATTAATGTCTTAAGTCTTGTATTTTAAAGCAACTAAAATGTATAAGATCAGTAAAAGAAATTCGTAAAGTTCAGTAATGTACGTTGAGCAGTACATTCTGTTTTAACACTTGGAGGCGGGTGGATGGATGTATTGACGATGCTTGGCCAGCAAATAAAATAATATCACGTGAAACGAAAGCCATCAGCTTTAATTACACCTGAAGGAAGGCAAATAGAAGTTTGCTTGACTTCTTCTTGAGCATTATCGGCTGCTGAAGACTTCCAGGGTAAATGGAAGGAATCTCGAACTTCAGACTACGAGTCGGGTATTGCAAATGGACTATGTGGTTATAGTCAAATTATTTTGCTTTTAATCATTTTCACTTAGGTTTTATGTACGAGTTAAGAAGATCCCCAAAATTCACCTTGATTACTTCTGATTTCTTCAGTATAAACAACTAAAAAAAGAAGTATTTCGAAATGTTACGAACTGAATGACAAAAATACATACACTCCAAAATTTCACTGAATGTTTGTTTTTATAATTATCGGAAAACTATGAATCAGATGCCAAAAATGCCCCATTTTTTTTACTTGATTTCAAATTGCATGTAAAGGAATCAATGAAGATCTGGGTGAGGGCTTCGTTCTGTGAGAGGACCTATAGGGGTTAGTAACGTCAGTGCACCTCATGTTGTGCACTGTAGGCAACACTACAGGGTGTTCGCAGTGTTCCTTCGGCCCCAACTGCACGCGCTTTTTATCCATTTCTTTTCCTCCATTCAAGCTTCCTTTCTCCCGTCGTCCTTGTACCTCATCTCATTTATTTTCTGGATCTCTTTGCCTTATTGTTCAACCACTCCAGCTCTCGCTTTTCATTGTCTGAAGCGCTGAACACCTGAAGGCGCCCGATTGCTTGGCATTATACCGTAATTTTCATGACTCATTCATTTATTCAGTCTGGGAGGGGCAGGGGACGATAGAAAGGAACCTCCTGGGAAGCCTAGATGAACCGCACGTTGAATCGAGATTACGCACACCAGAGTTGCGTGGAAGGGTCTGTTAATAGTGGCAATGGGTCACACGGAAACCTGAGAACTCATTGAGTTGGAGTGAATGTGAAATTACCGTTGGAGAGTTGAAGACTTCTTGTTGCGTGTCAGGGAGTCAGATGTTGCATGCAGAGAATGAATAAATATTCTGTGTAATATGTGTAATATTTGATGATTAATGAGAATATTTTTACGGATTACGAATCTGAGAGACTTAGCTTTTCACTCCCACCTTGAGAGACAATGAGTCCGTTATCCGGAATTTGCTGTTTTTCTGTGTATTCCCTTATTCATTCAACCAGCGCCTGATCAAAAGGCGAGTTTGGCGTCACTTGAAAAGAACTGTTTATGAAAGAGTGATTTAGGTAGGGTCTTTCAAAGAGTCATTCATTGCATTTTGTTTTATTCTATAAAACGCTATGTTTATGCATATGTGTTTTACGTGCATAGTAAATTCCACGTTTAGACTTACACCCTCTAGTCCTGAGTCAGCTTCCCACCACTACCCTCAATATATGTTTGCAAAATAAGGGTTCATTGGTCTTTTTCCGTCTCCACTTGTTTATGTGACCATAATTTTTTTGTTGTGAGGTAAATTGAACTGTCATATGAAATAATGTCTTATCAAAAATTATTTAAAATATTTTCATTGGTGTTAAACTGAAATATTCGTACAGCAGAGGGACTTTTATCATTTTATTTCCATTACACATTTTAAAAAATGAAATAGTTTCGATCTAAGTCTGATCTTATTTGCGAATGTTTTACGCTTGTCTAGCATAACGAGATTTAGTTTTTAGTTTTTTCTTTTCAGAACAGTTATTTCTCTGTATTGTCGTATTTCTTGCGTTCTTCCTTTTTTCACTGCCGAAGTTTATGTTCCTGAATCACATCCACTTATTCAAAGAAGTTGGCAATAATTTAATGTTTGTGAATGGTCCTGCGTAATATGCACTGTACACATAAAACGTACATATTTTCCTAACAGAAAAATATTGCTATTTGATTTTAATTGATGCTCTGAGGAACACTGTTTTAATTTGTGCACTATTTCAAGCATAGACTCGCGCTCACTCAAATGCAATTTATTGTTTATAAACAGATTGTTGTTTAAGCAACATTCGAATACACACACTTCGTTAGGCCAATTAAGCAAGCTTATTTCAACATAGAAGCCAAATTCATGTCCTGGAACCGACTCGTTTTATATTTATGGGCGGTAATAAATAGATGCTTTGTATAGGATTTTTGGGCAATATATCAGCTTTTATGCATCACCAATTAATGCTTTGGCGTCGCTCATTCCTTTCACGGGGTAAAACGTGGAATGAGTTCTCTACTCTCTCTTATCTTTTGTCTTTGTGCATGAATTTATACCTAGTCCATTCTTCATCTGCACCGTTTCTCTATGGTTGCTGGATTTTCCTGCAATTTGTTGCTCGGCCAGTTTTGATATTTTTAATATACTTTATTTTCTGCTTTTGGGACGCATATTTGCTCTTTGGAATGAAACTAAATTCCTTGAAAACATTGCTTATTTAGCATCTAACATTTCCTGGTATACTTCACTACCCTCCTAGTTGCCTGCTTAAACCGTTTTGGTTATTTTAGGAGCAGGCCAGACACGGAAATTCGGTATCATTAATACATCTCTCATAATCCATGCAATTTAACTTCGGCTAAGAATATGGTGGTTCTCAAGAGGAATAGGTGATCATGAAAACAAATGACCATCAAAAGTGTACACGATTAATTATCTAAAAAGGCTAAGTCTTTACGCATGGCTTCGTCTGTGTAACGGGAATACTTCTTACCAATTTTTATTAACGTTTTGAAAATTCGTTTAGATATATACTTAGTCAAGACAAATGGTTTTCAGTGTTTAACACACGCAAACGTTTTGTTTACGACTGTTGTCTTCATTTTCAGTTTCCTCTTAAGGCTGAATTTTAACAAAACTCGGTGGATAAATCAACCCAATATTCTGTTTCCTGGTAATAGGAATGATATTGTTATTTCCGTTTTTAGCATTGTTCCACACAAATTTTATGACAAATATTTTACACCGTAGCCATGATATGTAATATAATGCGTATTTTTATTGCTTCTTTTATTTTCATCGGTTGTGTGTATTGAAAGGGTAGGTTATTCAAACAGCAAATACACTAGCTTCAAATTGTGAGGCCTCGTTTTCACTATAACTAAATAGATTTATATAATATATATATATACAGTAATTATATATATGTATATATATATATATATATATATATATATATATATATATATATATATATACATACATATATATACATATACGTGTGTGTGTATATATACATATATATATTTTACGTATGTATGTGTATCGGCAAGCATAACGCAGTCCTGCGGGGAATAAATCTCAAACAGCACATGCGGCACGAACATTGAGATGTGATATTGCAGTTGATCTGTCAGGAAACCGACAAATATAGTTTATATTGAAATTCATTACTCTGGAATTCAATTTCCAACTTTGTATAGCGCGCTTTCCACATCGACTCCTATTTTAAGCTCTTTTTGGCGGGTCTCTTTTGCAGACTCAAATTACCATTGGGGGTCCATCTTCCCCTCGACCCCTCTGCCTCCCAAATCCTCATACATTTTCCTCCAGCCATCCTTATTCACCCGGTATAACAATCTCCTCCAGGAACCCAACCCCCCATCTCTCTCTCTCTCTCTCTCTCTCTCTGGCATCCATTCTGGCGGCGTAATTTATGCTATTGAGGCACCTCACCTTATCAAGTCGCTGTCATAGAATGATGGGAATAGATCTACGCCTTCCAAGGCTTGTAAATTTAATACCCGTCACAGAATTTGGATTGAAAGAACGTGGGGCCATTCTCTAGGAACTAATGAAGTTTTGAGGAGGTCAGGGTCTCGGTGAAAATTACTTTCCTAAAAATATGAACAGTTTATTGAGTTGTGTATACATTATATAATTTATATATATGTATATATATAATATATAATGTATATGTGTGTGTTATAATGTACATATACACACCTGCTAAATAGCATATTCAGATTTTATACAATGTATATATATATATATATATATATATATATATATATATATATATATATATATATATATATATATATATATATATATATATATATATATATATATATATATATATATATAATTATATGTAATATAATTACTGTATATATATGTGTGTATGTGTTTATATACATACATACATACATATATATATATATATATATATATATATATATATATATATATAGTGTTTATGTATGTATGTGTGTGTATGTGTGTAAGCGTGTGTTAAGGTGCTCTGAAATGTGTAAAACCTGTTTCTGTCACCAACAGAATAATTTCAATTGTAACAAGAGGGATTTTTAAAACCTTGATCTTATAGTTTTCTGTAAAAGAAAACTATTGAGATGGCTTTGTTTGTCCGTCCGCACTTTTTCTGTCCGCCCTCAGATCTTAAAAAACTACCGAGGCTAGAGGGCTGCAAATTGGTATGTAGATCTTCCACCCTCCAATCATCAAACATACCAGATTGCAGCCCTCCAACCTCAGTAGTTTTTATTTTATTTAAGGTTAAGGCTAGCATGGATCGTGCGAATTGCAGTGCTTTCCGGAGGCGTCGCCGACGCACCTTCACTTGACCGCTTCTGGGGAGCAACTGAGCTCTGCCTGGTCGTAGCTGAGAGTTTCATACAGCATTATGTACAGAAAACTCGATTGCGCCGAAGAAACTTCGGCGCATTTTTTTACTTCTTTTATTTGTAGTTAATTAGGAGACGAGGAAATTGAACTTGGGTGTTTTGAAAGCAGTTTTCCTTTTCTTCCAGATCTCTCTCTCTCTCTCTCTCTCTCTCTCTCTCTCTCTCTCTCTCTGGCGGTGGGAGGGATTGTGCTCCAACAATGACAAATGAACTTAATTTTCTGGCGATTTCTCGATGAAGCTTCAACTTTCAGTGAAGGTTCTGTGTAATTCGTCTGGCGGAATGGAGGAAGTAAAAGAAATGCACTTGGTTATTGTGGTTTCGTGAGGTCATTTTATGAAGGTATCTGAAAATCACATGTCTGTTGTTAATGATTCTCCAGGCAATAGTGAAGTGTGACCCAAAGAAATAAAGCCTAAAACGAAATGAAAAATTTGTACAGTCATAAATTAATATGAATGGGCGAAATGTCTAAAAGCAAAATATCAAATTTGATTAACAGAAATCTTTTAAATAATAACCCAGTTTTATAATTCTTCAGAATCAGAATTATCACAATGCATGCATCGCATAGAAAACCAACAACTGTTGTAAAGAAACATTTGTCATGTATTTACAACGTGCAGATAATGCAGTGCCCTTAACTGGAAAACGTATTGTAGCATTATCATCAGGGTACAAGAAGGATTTTTCAGGAAAAGCCTTTCACATGCTCGAAAATTACCTTTTGACAAAATATCATATTATATATCTTTAAACTTTCAAATCTCATCTGTGAAACTACGCCTTGAAAGCAATAATGTAATTACGTAGTCTATCCAGTCAATCAAATGAGAATTACAAGTTGAACCGTCTATAAGTGGTGCCGAGCAATTTCGAACAATAGTTGTTAATAGCAGTCGACTTTCATGGCCACAGTTCAGTTTGGACAACAATCGCCACACAGATCATATTGGTTGAGTTCAGAATGTGATTTGTTGTCTCATCTAAAGGAAAGTGAAACCATAACATATTTCTCTCAGAAACTTGGAACTTTTCAATATTTGTCATAGCTATGTGTTCCTCTAATTTTAGACATAGTTTATGGATTACATGTAATTCCATGGTAAGTGATTATTTTCTCTCATAAATAACATGTCTGCAAAAGAATATAAATAACTACTAAGCATTTCAAACCCGTTTCGCATAGGTTTTCTTGAATATCTTTTTAAATATCAGCTGTATCATCTTGATATTTAGGCACAGCATGTTTTAGACCCTCCGGTAATTTTGGGCAATATAATGAAGTACCAGAATATATTGATTAAGGCAATTTGCTCTTGAACTTTTTCAATTTCCTCAACATTTGATGAAGATCCGAACACCAGTCGTTGGCTTAGCTAAAGAGTTCGGAAGGAAGCCTCGCACAGCTATGGGTGATTTCAGACGTTTGCGCATCTCGGACGACAAAATAAACATACCAGAAAACCAGTAAACTACTGCCCCTCTAATTTTCTGTCGGTCCACTCATCTGTATCTATATACAGTAAATGAATCTTGAAGTTATAATAATCTCAAAACAATGAAATACAGAAAAACTTTAGTGTATAAGCTAATCTGGATATGTAAAACGTAAAAAGCCATACCGTAGTACACTCTTCCATTCATAAGTTTGAGGCGGAGAGAGAGAGAGAAACGAGTGGGCGGGGCTACTGTCTTAACTCTTTAGCTAAGCCAAGGACTGATGTTCGGATATCTACAACGAATGTTGAGGAAATTGAAAAGTTCAAGAGTAAATTGCCTTAATAAATTCTGGTACTTCATTATTTGCCCAAAATTACCGGAGGGTCTAAAACATGCTGTGCCTAAATATCAAGACACAGCTGATATGTAAAAAGATATTCAAGAAAACCTATGCGACAACCGGCTTGAAATGCTTAGTATTCATACCCGACAGTTTAATTTCCACAGAGCAAACTCGAAATCAAACCAGCGCAGAAAAGACGAAATTCAGCTTTTCAATACATACGAGATTAGAACATTTATTACCAATGCTGCAAGTGAATCAAAACCCCATGCTTTTGACCAATCTATATTATATATATATATATATATATATATATATATATATATATATATATATATATATATATATATATATATATATATATATATATATATATATATATATATATATATATTTATATATATTTATATATATATATATATATTTATATATATATAATATATATATATATATATATATATATATATATATATATATATATATATATATATATATATATATATATATATATATATATATATATATATATATATATATATATATATATATATATATATATATATATATATATATATATATTATTTATTTATTATGTATGTACTGTATATATTTATGTATATATTTGTATATGTATATACAGAATATGTAATTATGTATATGTGTATATATATATATAACAAATGCACTTCACTTGGTGCATTGTAGACATTATTTAAGGTTCTTTGCAGTGTCCCCTCTGCCCCTAGCTGCAACTCCTTTCATTCCTTTTACTGTACCTCCGTTCATATTTCCTTTCTTCCGTCTGCCTTTCCACCCTATCATAACTATTGTTTCATAGTGCAACTGCGAGGTTTTCCTACTGTTACACCTTTAAAACCTTTCACACTCATTTTCCCTTTCAGTGAGAGGGAAATTGTGCTTGGCCTTTTGCCTGAATTTTATATTCCATTTCCATTTCCATGTGATTCTTCGTTGTGCATTTCATTCCTGGAATTTTCAGACTTTATATTATTATATATTATATATATATATATATATATATATATATATATATATATATATATATATATATATATATACACATAAATACATACATATTATATATATACACATACATAAATATATTTATATTTGTGCATATATATGATACTAGCTAACAACCTGGCGCTGCCCGGGAAAACTCCGAATGACAACCGATACACTCTCTCTCTCTCTCTCTCTCTCTCTCTCTCTCTCTCCTGTCCGGATAGTTGCTTCAGTTACATTGCCCAGCATTTATGACATTTTATATTTCACCCCTTCTCACCCCCCATTCCTACCGGGGCTGAACTTGGACTTAAAGAGCATCGGGATGAGACACTAATAGCTGTCATTTTTTACATTTTATTTTTCACCCCTTCTCACCCCCCCCCCTTTTCGGGCCTGAACTTGGACTTAAGGGCATCAGCAGTGTCACTATTCATCTCAGCTACCTCGAAAACTATGTATTAGACACTATTATCTGTTGTTTACGGTTATTTTTACATGTCACCCCCTTCCCATCCCCCCCACGCCCTTTGGTGCCAGTGATGTCTTATCCCCACAGTATTCTGTTCCAGATAGTGAGTCATATGTATACCGAAATGAGGTATGATAAACCCGTGAAGTTTATATAGTTACTAAGACTACGGGCAGAACCAGCCTCGTTTCAGGGAAGCCCCTCTCACCCCAACCCCCGTTGGTGCCCTTTGGTGCTAATGATATATTTTTTTCCGGGTAGTAAGTCACATGTATACGAAGTTGGTAGAAACTGTTCAATGCATTTCATAGTTATGCTGAAACACACACACAAAACACACATACATACATACATAGGTACATCCATTTTTATGTATACATAATAATGTCTTTGCAAAATCCAGAAGTGAAAAGAACAAGGAAGAATCACATGGCGAAGGCGGTATGGCTGGGATATTTCCAGATGTGCCCTCCGCGACAAACATAGCAGAGATTTGGGAAAATGAAAGGAAGTTTTTCAACCCACAAAGTTTTCTGAGCCGTTAAGCTTTTTTCTGTTTGCCTGCCTCTATTCTGACGTAGCTTTATTATTTACTTCGTCCTCAGATCAAAAGGATGGGAAATAAACAACCTCTCTTTCCCTATCTCCATCCTTTGAAAACACTTCTTTCTTTCTTTCTTTCTCTGTATCCTTTACTGTCAGCCATTCATTGTTCTTCGTTGCAAAAGAAACATACAAGCAGTAGGGACTGCACCGGATCGGTTAATTTAAGGCGAAGTTATCCAAAAGGTAATTGTATGTCGCGCCGCATTCTACCCAACTGGAATCATTTGGAAAAGGAAAATAATAATGACGAAAGTAATAACCTAAATGTAAAATAAGTAAAACTAACAGCAAATGAAATACGAGAAAACGAAGGAAGAAAAACCTTGATAAATGGTAAATTGCAAAGAATCACAAAGAAACAAGAAAGGAAGTAGGTCCTTCAGTCGAAGAAGGCAAAAAAAAAAAAAAACAAGGTGCATTGAAGAAGTCTCAGCTTTTCTCTCGACGCCAAACAATGCGAAAGGCATTCAAAGCGAGACCGTTACTGGAAGTGACGATTGTTTTTACCTTCCCTTTCAAAGATGTATTTCAATTGAGCGTCTCTGTCTGTCTGTCCCTCTGTCTAGAGTCTTTGTTTTTGCCGAGCTGAGCACCAGATGGAATTCTGCTAATTACCACCAAAGGTTGCGTCATGATTGAAGACCTTACCAGCGTCAGTTCCTCCGTCATCCTCGCGCCAGAATAATGGAGATGAGTAGTTGGAAGGGAAGAGAAGTGTACGAAGAAGAATGGGTAAATAGACAAGAAGGCAGTGAAAAGATGAAGGAAAAATTGCAGAGAGAGGTAACGCGAAAGGTGCATGCAAGATGACGACGACCACAAAGATAATTGAGATTCATTTAAGAGTAATGAATCTGCCATTGAGAATTTATTCTCTTTACCATACTGATATTAGGTAATTTTTTCCGTTTTAGCTCATTTCCCGTTGAATGACCTATAGTATAAGGGTATAGGCAGTAAAATCATTATTCGATACTGAAGAGAATCGTAACTGGAAAGTATAAATGAAGAGAGCAAAGAAATAGAAGGAAAGATACTGACTTGGTGATTGTAAATATAATGGGTAAGTGTAATACTTGCCGAAAAACTTACACGCCAACATGCTTTCATTCAGTAACGACCTTGAAGAATTCAGTTTAACCGTCCATTTCAGTGATCGTGGTGAAGCGCTCTTTGGAATTTAATATCAGAACATTCCAGAGGTGAATTCTTTTGCCGTTAACTGCGACGACGACATTTTATCGGTGATTATCCTTTTTTCGGAACTGTTTGTTGCAGATCGCATGATAAGATGTCGTCATGATTCTTGTAATTCATCTTGTGACAGATTTGCAATCGAAAATAATTTGAAGACTTAGTGACATATTTCAACCCCCTCCCCCCCCCTCCCCCAACCACTTCCTACCAGTTTTCTCCTCATCTGCAATAACCATAACCTTATCCTTCAACTACTTTCGCTGACTACCCTATCTATTTTTCAATAAAATTTTATCAGTTAGTTTCCCTTCGTCCATTCCATCTTTTCAGCCTTTTAACGAGCTCGTATCTTTACCGTAGCGTGTAACCATCTTTACCAGGAAACTACAGTTGCTTAGCAAAAGTTTATAAGGGTAACTGGAGTATATTTCAAGAGCAAACCGTACATTTTGTTCCCTCAACTTGTGTGATGTCCATGTAGATAATATATTAATAGTAAAATAGCTTTGGTTAAGCTATTCATGATTCATACACAAGTATATAATATGTATATATGTATTAGCTGAAGCCATTTGGAAAGTTCAAAATGAAACGACAGAGTACCAAGTACTTTCGTGTATTTCATTGAACGCTTGGCCGAAGATGTGTTAAAATACACGAAAGTACTTGGCACTCTGTCGTTTCATTTTGAACTTTCCAAGTGGCTTCAGCTAATAACAAAATCACGCGCTTACATTTGTGATTTCTTATTATGTATGTATGTATATATACACATGTGTTTATGGCATATAGCAGAGAGGAGACTGATAAAGAGAGAAAAGAGGGTTTGGTCACTTTCCCCAAGTATGATGTGCATTTGTAATAGCCGTAGAAATTTCCTAACTTCTCGATTTCCTCACGCTTTTTATGTATGTTTAGTACTACAAGAATGCTTGAGGAAATAGAGAAGTTAAGAAATGTCTACGGCTATTATAAATGCACATCATACTTAGGGAAAGTGACCAAACCCTCTTTTTCTCTTTCTTTATCGTTCTCCCTCTCTATATGCCATAAAACACACACATGTATATATACACATACATATATACATACTAAGAAATCACAAAAGTAAGTGGGTGATTTTGTTTATTAGCTGAAGCCACTTGGAAAGTTCAAAATGAAACGACAGAGTGCCAAGTACTTTCGTGTATTTTAACACATCTTCGGGGCACAAAGATGTGCCCCAAGATGTGTTAAAATACATGAAAGTGACATATTCATATATATATATATATATATATATATATATATATATATATATATATATATATATATATATATATATATATAATATATATATATATATATATATATATATATATATATATATAATATATATATATATATATATATATATATATATATATATATATATATATATATATATATATATATATAAATACAGTATACATGTGCGTGCGTGTGTAAGTTGAATGGATCTTTCTCCACTGATTATCCGTCTGTTTTCATGTCTTGCGTATCAGAAAAGTATGAGCCAATTAGGGAAATGCGATGTCATTTTGGCATACATCATATGAAAGTTACCATTAGATTTCATACCTAAATTTCAACCTGAAGACGTATAACTTTATTACGTTGGTGTAAATAGATGTAATCTAGCTGGTCAAGTGAATCTGAATTCTGCGGATAAATGTAAGAATGAGCTGAAATGGATTTAACGCTAGCGTGATGAGGTTTGATTCCCACTGCAGAAGGAAAGGGCTTTTCCCATATACTTATTTCCCATCAGGATTCAGGGCTTGCAGTGGTGGGTGGAAACCAAAAAAAAGTTCAAAGGGGCTGATACATTATATATATGTATATATATATATATGTGTGTGTGTGTTTGTGTGTGTTTGTGTGTGTGTGCGTGTGTGTGTGTTTGTATGTGTATATATATCTATATGTATATGTATATGTATATACAGTATATATATATACATATATATATACACACATACAATGCATTTCTCGGTGTATAGAAGGTTTGGTTATAAAACTAGCATATGCCACATATTTCGTCTTTCCCTTCCTCTCAGTTTAGTAACACTTTGATATTCTCTATCCTCGAAGCTAACAGATAATCCTTTGCAACTTGGTTTGCGCTGAGTGTTTGATCTTTTTAACTTTTTCCGCTGGTTACCCTGCGTAACAGATGTGTTCATAACAAGCCTCCAAAAATACATCAAGGCCTTATCACCGGTTACGAAGCTAAAACTTCAGATTGTTATTCGAATACCTAGCTCTGGGAGAGAGAGAGAGAGAGAGAGAGAGAGAATAATATCATTATTATTATCATTCTATTTCTATATTTGAGAGGCTAGGATGGCCGCAGCAGGGAAAATGCTAATGGACCTTTCCTTTCCAGTGATGACATTAAGGGAGGCAGAGAATCCCATACGTTATAGTATTTATTGTAAAGGACAGATAAAGCACGTGACTCGCGAGCTTGCGATGTAAACACCTTATGGAAGTAGGAAGGCTGGCATATACAATAGAGCTAAGAAAATGGAGAGCAATACAAACAAAAGTTCAAGAAAACAATCTCCAAAGTGGGAGTCTACAGGGTGTGAACTCCACCCAACTATCGCAGACAAACAAGAGCATATAAACTAATATAACTGCAAAAGTATTTTAAATATTGACCTCATTTATATATTTTTCCTTGTGTATTGGAGTTCATAAAGTTTTCTTTGGAAAAGCCGAAGAGTTTGAGTTATTCAAGAGATGTCAAAACTTTCTCATGACAACGTCTTCATCTTGAAACGGAGGCAAAGTGCATTCTGGAAAGGTGTTAATAATTCATATGCAAACCATCGGAAAATTAGGAAACTGTATTAGATGTAACGCTCTAATGATCTTAATCTCCCATATTTAATTGTATATCTTGAATAATTCCTCTTAGGCAAGATTCAAGCTAACAGATAATTTCGTATAACCGTATTCATCGCATGCTTTCTAGCAGGGATGTCTACGCTGTTTTACTATATTAGATAGATTTTTCATTGACCCTCACCTAGTATTGCTTAACATGGGGATTAAATGTTTCCCATATCCTCAGAAACTCGTTCACTCTGCTTGTTTCCCTCATTGTAACCCATTGACACTCATATTATGAATCTAAGTTTTTTACACAGTGATAAAGGGATGATGATAATCCCATCTCCACACTTACCTAGAAAATCGCATTCCCACTTTTTGTTTTCATATTTTAAATTTTATTTTTTATTATTACGACGACAATCGACGAATTATTACAGTGGCAAATCAGACTTGAAATGTTAATTTTTTTTATCATGCATTAATACATTCTACGAAAAACATCTGCGAAATAACAGAACAATCCCAGACAAAAGCAACATCATCAAGAACAACAGCAACAGCAACTGCGAAACTTATAACTCCACCAATAACCCCAGCAGCGACTCCTTCGGCGCGACAGCGGCAGTAATAAAGTTAATAAGGGCTCGCCTCTGAAGTGCAGCAGCGCCCTCATTATGCCCTTGCACCTGGCAGTCAGCGAGAAGAAATGTCTCTTTAGAGATTTTTGCCATTTTAGGACTTGATAGTCAGAGGAATTCCTCTGAGTCAGTGTGTGTCCGTTTACGTCCTTTGCACTGGGAAACAAGCGTTCTTTCATTCTGCATCAGCTTAGTCTTTTTGTAGCGCTCAAATCTAAAAGCTTATCAGATCTCAGATGCAGCTGCTCTCCGTGAACCATAGGGAAAAGCATGAAATTTTGAAGTAGATGTAGTGCATAACACTTATGTGTTGATAAGTTTGACTCTTAGGAAAATTTTCTTGAGTATGGATGGAAAGGAAATCTGACTTTTTCCTCTTTTAGTTGGAACACATTTTCAAAAAATCCAACTGATGATACATAAAATAAAAACTAGTTTCTTTCAAGATTTCTGTATGAATGTAGGTTTTATCGAGGAATCATTAAATTGATGGTTTTCTTCAAGTAATGATAATCTTAGTCTCATTCAGTGTAAAGCATCTACTATTGTAACTAATTAAAAATGTTGATGTTAACCAAAAAAAAAAAATATATGTACGATTGCGAATATCTAAGTGGTAAACGGGAAAGGACTTCATGAACGAAAACATTGAAAATAATACACTGATGAATTTGATAAAATGGGTTTAAATAGAGGGTTGACTCTTCGCGAGTTTGGTATCGTTTAAATTATTTGGTTCGAGATGGAATGGAGGCAAATATTCATGAAAGCATTCATGATTGATTGAAAATAGGAAAGATATTTTTTTAAAAGCCGTGATATTCAGTAGGCTATTTGTAATCGTTGGTATCAGTAAGTGTTCTGTGAGATATCATGAGCTAATTAATGTGGTCAACTAAAGTTCCCAGGAAAAAATTTTAATTTATATATATTCTTATTAACCAATAAGACAATAACACCATTAACCTGCCAATCAGGCTTCCACGGAACAACGTTCGTACGATTTAATAAAAATAAAACTCAGCCAAGGAAATTGTAGCAAAAACCAAATGAAAATGAAGCCTAATAAAAAAAAATTTAGAACGCGACACTTAAGAAAAAAACATCATTAATTCTCTTATTAAGTTGTTTGGAACCATCTTGACTTTCCACCGAGACCACGTTGATCAAAAGAGCAGAGCGTTGTTCGCTCCCCCCCCCCTTCTACTTTGTCTGGTTTTACAACGGGATTAAGAGGTCCTGTTTCAGAAAAACGGTGCAAAACAGCCTCTCTCCCTCGGCAACCCCTCCTAAAAGTGCTCGTTTATCCGGACATGGTGCTCACGCTGCGTGACTGCTATGGTGACTCTAGCAAGGAAAAAAGGTTTACGGCGCCTTCCAGTCTTAATAATATGCAATTGCACTTCTGTAGCGACCGAATGGTAGGGCTTAATGGCATATACGAATTCAGAAAAACCGCTTTAGTGGCACGGATTAAAGATGTCATTTTCACACTAGGTGTAGCACATCATTTCTCCTTAGAAGGAAAACGTGTTAAGGTACTATCAAGCATCTGGTAGGCTACACAATTAAATCCATTTTTATTGTTGTTAATGCTACACTTGATGTGTAGTGTTTTGTTATCCCACGTGTGCGTCCGTGCTTGCTTGTGTGTGGGCGTGAACGTTTGTGTGTATAGATATATCAGAATAAATATTATAATTTGCAGATGGTACTAATCATTATCGAGGAGACGTTTTATCAAAAGGATGACATGAAGGTGATTATAATCCAGAAACATAGAGTAATGAATGTCGGTACGGATGGTGGAAGAATGACAATGTGTTGTATGGATATTTGCGAATAAATGTAACGGATAATAGTGGGATGAAAGAGGTGTCTCCTAAATAGCAAAGCGAGGAAGAAAGCAGGATCCCTGCAAATACGTGTGGCAAAATGAGGATGAACATCTGTGAAGAAAAAGTTAGTGTGCTTCAGTGGATTAAGTAAACTCTCCATTATGAAAATGGAATGACGAAGTCTGAAGTGATTGAAAGGAAATGAGGAAAGGGTTCTGAAATTGTTTTTTTACAGCATGTATGGAATGAGATGGACTGAAATGGTGAAAAAAGTTAAAACAGCAATTCATAAGATGGTCAGTATATCCTGGAGGAAAAAAATAATGAATGCTTTTGTGGAAAAAAGGAAGAATGGGAAATGGAGAAAGTGTTGGCCAGAGGGTATTGGATAAGTGTTCAAACGGAAGGGCCAGAGGCGGAGATTAGGGGGGGTGTTAGGTCGAAGTTCTTCTGTTGGGTGGTCTGTGTTGCTAATGTTGTTGAAGGTTTCTGCAGAAGAGCTCATTCTTTGATTAATCATTTAAGGGTGAATTTGATAGTGAGTGTTTCTCTCTCTCTCTCTCCCTCCCTCTCTCTCTCTCTCTCTCTCTCTCTCTCTCTCTCTCTCTCTCTCTCTCTCTCTCTGTCATATAATGTAATTATTTATATGTATATATATATATGTATATATATGTACGTGTGTATGTATGTATGTATGCATGTATATGTGTGTGATAGGCAGAAATGAAATCTTAGCTGAGATGTTTCTGTGATCATGTGTATGTACACATTTTCACATTTGTATTTCTCCAATATACATCTTTGAATTTCCTTTTATGTAGAAGCTTATTCTCTCGAGAACTCCCTTGGATTTCCATTATTGAAATCAAGCTATGTCGATGGATTTATTGGACTCTGTCCCCATTACCCTGTCACGTAACTGACAGGTTATTTTTCAAAACTTGAAAGCCCCAAAAATTCCACCCGTGTCCAAAGTAATTTTGACAGAGGCCTTCCACCCCTGTCAGTCTAGCTCACGGCAAAATTCATTGTCCTCACCTGCCTTTGCTTCTTACATTTGTCCCCATAAAGTATTATCTTTTTTTGCACCTTAATCTCCATGCTGATCTTTCTTTGATTTTTTGGGGGTAATTTTTACATTCAGAAACGCCAATCAGTCATGCTACAAATCGGATGAAATCCAATCTTGTTTGTTGATAGTTTTAATGTTAACATTATCTTTATATTCTGAATGCAGAGTTACGTTAATCTATGAAGCGTGAAAGGACTATAATGTAATACCAGGTTAAGACATGGGCGTTACTTTTAGTAATGAGTCTTAGTTTGGAATCTTTAATTAGGACGCGTTTTCAAATGTAAATAAATCAGAATTTCTTGGAGCCTATAATGCTGACGTTCATAAAATTAGTTTGTTACTGAAATAATGTAAGAAAAGAAAGTTATGTGAAATGTAACGCCTAAAAAGAAGTTTGTGATACTGATTTTCTTGTCTGGGTTCTGGATCCGTTGAGAAATGACGGTACTATTCTGTAGCTGAGAGTTGGTAGACTTAACTCAAAAATACCTTGGTTACCGCTGATGTATTCAAGGGTTTCTATAAAAAAAGTTTCGTTGTGGTAAAACTACTAATATTTGAACACTTGCCTCTGATTTTGGTGTATTGTGACTTAGTGCCTGTATCGTTTACCCTTTTATGTCTTTGTGCGAGGAAGTTCAAATAAACATTTATTTCCGTTTACAAATAATAGTTTTTTTTAACATTGTTCGACAGTTCCGTCACCAGTACGATAGCTTCGCTGCTATTTTTTTTAACTACAGCCTTGACAGAGGACAAACCCGAAGAGGTTCAAGAGGGTACATTCGTTTGTCACCTCTCACAAGCGAGAGGGTGAACTCGAACTAAGGGGCAGAAATGATTGACTCACGTTCCAACTACGGGCCAGAAACGATTGACGCACGTTCGAACTACGGGCCAGAAACGATTGACGCACGTTCCCTGAAACCCACAGAATTTCTGTTAGCTTATATTATGAATTATTAACCAGCTATACCAGTCGATTGCGGTAGACGCAGCACGGTTGGATAGAGGTATAGAGAGAATGACTGACGAGAAGCAACCAATTCTCCGCGAAAAAGACCACCATCATAATTAGGAACGGAAAGGCCTCGACAAGGTAATCCTGTCTTCAACCAGCCATTCATGCTGTCAGATCCCCTATAAACCGTCAGCCCAGAAACCTTACGACCAAGGAAATGGTTTGTATGATGTCGGAAATGGACGTTTATTGAAAGACGGAAAAATATGAAGTAATATGGATTGGGCAGGACAGTTTCCCATATGCGGTCCTTCCTCCCTCCAGTGAGGTTGATTGATTGATATAGGATTATCTGGCGCTTCACCTCTGGCGCAGGATCAAAGAATTAGATCACATACCTGTTCCATTTTTCCTTCCTGTATCTTTCAGACGAATTGCTTTGAATAATATAAAAGAGATCCCAATAATGCCTGGTATCCGAACGATTAAAGCGTAGGGAAATCCATAGACATGTAAATGCATATAATGAGACGGAGAGATGTAATTACATCTAAATTCACTGAGGGTAATAATTATGATGAAGGCTGATGTCATCTGCTGGTCACATCTTCAATTTAAAGTTAAATTCCATTTATTCATTTCTCATCTTTACACTAAATAAGAAAGGATATAAGAAAGAATATTATGTAATATGTTTTTTTTTTTTTTTTTTTTTTGTAGCGCACGAGGCATATTATTCCTCCGGGAGAGCCAGTGGTCAAACTTTCCACGTTCATGAACAAAGAAGTTCTCCCAACTAGGGTATTCTTAACAAGAAAGGAATAAGACAGCACTCGAGGGAAAGACAAAGACGAAAATGGAGGAAATAGAAGGCCGGAAGTTTTCTTGATTCAAGGTTAGGTTCTTACTAAATTCATCTAATACCTCCGTCGCTTTCGAGTTCAGCAATTTTCTACCGTTTGGTAGTCTTGGATCAAATTATATCTTAACGCGTCCTTTACCAATATTCCGGATTATTGTGATGTTTGTACTCTGCTGGTATTGAAAATGCATGTTTTCTTAACTTATAATTTTTTTAGATTTTCTGTTGTCATACGACGTACTCTGCCAAAATATTTTGTTGGTGATATGCAAACTATTTTTCGTAGTTTTCCAAAAACGCGAAAAAAATATTTTGCTTATTTGGGTAACCCATTCATAGGCTAAAAACAAGTAAAAATTGCGCCGAAGTTTCTTCGGCACAGTCGAGTTTTGTACAGTTGCAAGACCACCGAAAATAGGTCTATCTTTCGGTGGTCTCGGTACAATGTTGGATGAGCTGCAGCCCATGAAACTTTAACGACGGCCCGGTGGTGGCCTATCTTATATCGTTGCCAGAAGCACAATTATGGCTAAATTTAACCTTAAATATAATAAAAACTATCGAGGGTAGAGGTCTGCATCTTGGTAAGTGTGATAATTGGAAGTTGGGTGATCAACATACCAATTTGCAGCCCTCAGCCTTTGTAGTTTTTAAGATCTGAGGGCGGACAAAAAAGTGCGGAAAGAAAAAAGTGCGGACGGACAGACAAAGCCGGCACAATAGTTTTTTTTACAGAAAACTAAAATTGTCAGCTCTCGTTGTGGTAATTCCAAACAAGATTTGCATTATTTTACTATTTTTTGGTAAACCTTGAAACTCAGTATGTAATACAAATCATGGTTCATTTGTAAAATAAAAAGAAATTCTTGGCCATCTTCGTCCTCAATAAATTGTAGAGCATAATCTCCTTCTGCGTCGATGGTAGGTAAGAAAGCTACTCGAAAATAATAATCGTAGCTTTGATGTTTTAATTTGTTATGATATAAAGCCTAAATGTATAGGCACGTAAAGTATGTAAAATTATTTGAAATTACTCAATCAGGTACGGCAAAAGACACAGTTGTTATGAGAGAGATAATGAAAATCCAAGACCAGGTCAATTTTCTGTATTGAATTATATATGTATAATATATATATATATACTATATGTATATATATATATATATATATATATATATATATATATATATATATATGTGTGTATATATATATATACATTAATTCAGAAGTTATTAATCTTTCAAGTCTTTTCGGGTTAAGGTTGCTACCCCATCCTTCCTTACACTTGCTGTAACACACTAGATTCAGCTAACCATCAGGTACATAATTCACTGCTTAGGTCAACAGGGGCACAATTAATTTACTTTTAAGGGAACGGATCCACGTTGTTTCTTCCTCAAGGGATCGATCAAATGCATCTCTGGTAAGGCTTGAAGATAACTGAGGTGTCATTCATGACTTCAAATTCGTTCCCTATTAACAGATTTCCGTCTCTTGTTCACTCGAGCAATCATGTCAGAGTCCTCTCAAATTTTTCACTTTACAGGGAATGTTCTGTCAAAATGGATAATTTACAAAACAAATGTTACAAAATGATTGAGTATTTCAAAACTGATACAGCACCGGCGATTTGTAATATTGCTGTTTATATTAATCCTCTTTAGAACTTTCTCCCGAGCATAGCGTTGCATGATTATCCATAAGACCCAATGACGCTTGCTCGAAACAACTAAGTTTGGGTCTGTCGCAAGTTTTGGTGATTTACTTGGTTCTGTTCATTGTTTTTTTTTCTTGAGAGAGGGAAAAAGTTTGCACTGTTTTAATAAACCACTTGCGTATTATGTATCGTAAGAAGAAATGGATTTGTGAGGAAGTTAGAGATATGTTAAGTGGTAACAAGGGCATCGTTATGAAAAGATTGATCTGAATACTTTTAGATGGTTCGATGATGTTGAAAGAATGGAGAATAATGATATGCAGGTGAAAAGACTGCATGATTCGGAAGTGTTAGGCGGAGAGGAGTGGAAGACCCATGTAGTCATGACAGAGCTTGTAAAACGGTTTCAGGTCGCAGGACCCCTAATAATCATTCAAGAAGCACGAGAGTAAGTGCAAGACAGAGGTGAATGGCGCATTGTATGGGGAAAGTTCGACGTGTTGCTAATGAGCCTTCATTGTTTGTGCATGAATCGGCTAATGTTGTGGATGTTTTCTGAACAGGTGATTCATCCACAATTCAGAAGTGACACTGTGCGTCGGACAAGGCCGTTGTATTGCCTTTTCTCAGCAGGCACCCTCCTGTTGGCGGAAACGATTTAATGTTTAAAATAAAAAAAAATATTGAAAGGATTTAACTTTATGTTTAATCCGTCGCTTTTTAAATTCATGATGCATTTCTATTTGATTCTGCGAGTTTCATTTTCTTCTTCTCACAAGGAATTCGACACCTTCCTCGGAAAGTTTCTCTCGAGTTAACACTAACGACCAAAGTCTTTTCACAACTGCTGTGGAATCGGGGGAATTTTCTAAACCGTGGTAAAGAGGGTCACATTTCCAATCCAGCTCTTAACCTACGCATCTTCGATTGGTTATACCCAATACAAAAATCCACACCAGGCCTCTTATTCACTGAACACCTTAATGTCATTTACTGGCCTTCGATGTGCAAAGGTTATTGCTGGAAGGGGGCCGGTTTAATCTGTATTACCCACCAACAAACCTACTACCGAAAAAAACAGAAGCATCGAAGAAGAGGAGCGTTGCTGGTTGAGAGAGGTGGAGGTGTTGGGAGGAGGAGCCAAGGTTTCACGAAGCTAGGAGTGATGGTTAATACCTATACCTTTCGTTTAGAAGTTCGAGAAATTTTACTTTTCCATTTTCATGTCTCATGTCTGTTATTATATTTTCCCTTGAATTCTATATTTCCTTGCAGGATATATCTATTTTGACCTTTTTGGTTTATTTGTGAAATTTACAACTTGTCTAGTAGGTAATGATATCAACAATGGTATATATTATTTTAAAAATAGTAATAGAAATAATTTCAAGACTTCCGGTAGCATTGATAGTATGATACTAATTTCTTGAATGTTACAAAATAATTGAAATTCAGGATTAGTTTTTATTTTCTTTTTTGTTACTGTAGACCAGTAACAGAATGTATCATCCAGGTAAATCTTTGTTTTCACGAAATACCCATTAAAATCGGCCGCATTTAATGCAGTGCAGAATTAGACTCACCGGGAAGATCATTATTATTGTTTTTATAATGTGGTGGTAAATAATGTCGAGATGCATGGGCCGTGGAAAATTCAATCTTTTTAGTGTTCTCCATGAATGATCAACTCCACTGTAGTCATTACTTTCCGAAATATAGAGGCCAACTGCAATGACAATTTAGTGTCCGTTTAAACGCGACGCCGAAGTAGGTAGCAACAAGAATGGAAAAGGGAAACGAGTGGGTCTTTAGCCCGAGGAAAGTGATAGTTGCGCTTCTAAAGATGTGGAAGGTGTCCCCCTAGCTGAGGAAAAACATAAATAAGGAAGAGAATTCTGAAGCTAATTCTTGCTTTACACCGAGTAAATCATTCAAGCAAAGCGAAGTGAAGTCAGTCCCTGGTACCGTGAAACCATTCAAATGCTCTTGTAGGTAAACAAGTGATTTTACGTCTACCCCTTGTGAAACTTCAACAGTGCTCTTCAACGTCGAAAAAGGACGAGATGAGCATTTCCAGAAACAAACAAAAATGAGCAAAATATAGAAAAGCAGATGAAGTAATGATAAAAATTTATCAGTATAGGAGCAGAAGTGACTGGCATTACCAAAGCGCAATTTCGTAAAATCTTCTAAAATTATAAGACGATTTGTTTATAGTTTTAATTTTTCATTTGCAGAAATCAACTGCATTTTTCAAAATGCTTCTATTCAACTCCATACTTCGCTGATTTGATTTTTAGTGACTCTGAACGGCTGGGCAATGCAATTTTTAGGTGCTGAAATACTAACGATGAATCGAGCCTACGGCGGCCAGGGGTGTAATTGTTCTCTCTCTCTCTCTCTCTCTCTCTCTCTCTCTCTCTCTCTCTCTCTCTCTCTGCGTGAATGGGGACTAGATATTCCAATTCCATGGTAAAGGCCGGTCTCCATAGACCTTGTTTAGGTTTGTACGTTAAAGGCCTTAGAATGATAGTCACTTGCCTCAAAGACGAACTGTAATGGCCATTCAGTCCTGTTGAAATGACAGTATAAATGCACACCATGAACGTTAATGCTTTACGAAGCCTTTCATTCACCAGGAAAAGGTCCTCTAAATTCGTCGTTTATTTGTTCGATATAAGGTTGGGAGACACGAAGCTAGGCTTTTTTTCTTATGTCCGGTAACGAGTCTTGAGTTAGATTATAATGGTGTAAATAACAAAAGGTCGTGTCAGACAGAAAATGTCAAGCCATGGAGGTAGTTAGTAACAGCTAAATACGCGTAAAAGACGCCTTAAGTTTAATATAAGAAACGGGAGAATTTGAAAAAAAAACAAAACGCTCACTCCTTCATACGGACCGAAATGGAAAATAGAAGGCTGTATCACAGAAAAAAAAGCATGTGTTCAAGGTGACTGGATTAAATCATATTTTTCTTCCACATACAACGGAAGCCAGTGTGATTGTAGTTTTTTCATGGGATTCTGTTTCCTCATACATATTTTCGCATAATATTTTTAATTTACACTTTCATAAAAGCAGACTTCAACCAGCCAAGGAAGGGGAGCCGAACCAAGTAAATACCCGGAGAATGCAGAGAATAACAGTTGAATTGCAGCCTCCGAAGTGGAGTGGCAAGAGAGATAGGATTTTTCTCTCCGCGAACAAGCTTTAGTGTTTTGCCTTCTTCAAAAGCACTTCAGATGGCTGTGCGCGGTACTCGATATTCTATACTGACACTTGACTCAAGTTTTGTCTCTCTTTTTTTAATATAATGTACTTGGAAACAGTTGGTATGCAATATGTCTGCGTTGCAATTTTTTTGAACGAACAACGTTCCTTCATTTTCTAAATATTATAACTGGATCTTCCTCGTGATCTGAAGTTTAACATCCTGTAACAGAGAAAATGTAAAAGAGGGGAATCAAGTTGAAACTATATCTGCACAATTTTAACAAAGCGTGCCTGGTGATTTCATACAGGTTCTCATTTCGTTTCCGTAGTAAAACTGATAAATCTTTTCCTAAAAGTTAATTACAAAATTTTAATGGGAAAGTTATTCTTTTTTCATCAAAGTCATCCCGTGTATTCTGTCAGTAATACATCTACGTCCACCCGACTTTGTTTTATCGACGACACTTCACGTTTCTGGCTGAAAGCAGTTAGAGAGCCTGTAGTTATACGTTGGGAGCTTTGCTCTTACTGAATTCTGCTTGACCTCTCTCTCTCTCTCTCTCTCTCTCTCTCTCTCTCTGTTCGTTTCTCAAGCTTTAATGTCTCTCATTGCAGCAAACAACCAGACTCTCAAACGTATGTATACGTATTTGAATCAAGCTATGAGTTTCCTCCCTTAGGTTCAGACAGATATTACTGAAACCATCGTACATATTCTGCAGACTTGTGTATGAACTACGAAACTCTTCAGTAGGCCGAATTAAAACCAGCTTTTATAATTTCTTTGGGGTTTCTAGTCTTTATTAACTCTGTCATTTTCTTTTTTAATATTCTTCCTTTTCTCACATGCTTGCATTCTACTCCTTATAACTTTTTAAATAATGGCTTGTTTCTTAAAAGTGTATTGACGTCATGATTAAAAACTTGTTTTTCGCTGTCAGCCGTGTTCTCTTAAAAAGAACGGGTACAGCAGATTCAATTCTTTTATATGCATGGACTGAGGTAACGCGCCTAACGTCGCTATCCAGCTTCAGAAGATAATGAAAAATGCTATTTCAAATGATTATAGTGAATTTGCAATTTCACCACAGCCAGGTACGCGAGTCTGTACTATAACTATTCAGTTGAACAGTATCCAATTACTAACAACCATTAGAATCTACTTTCATCATATTCAGTTACTAGAGACTATGGTGATTATACAATTCTTTCACACCCAATTCTTACAGATCAAAGCATAATTAATTTGCAGAGATTCTAATGACCTTCTGTTCCACCACATCTCCCATAAATTACCCTAAAGATCGTCGAGTAAATGACCCAAAAGAGCCTCGAGGGAGAATCCCTGGCCTTTTGCTCCCCTTGTGGGCGAAGTGTGGTCGGATGCCCGGATGAACGCTTCCTCGCTGAGAGCAATTACCAGCTTCCTCTCGGGATGTCGAGTCGCGAATTTGACGTTTTCATTTATACACTTCACAGATCATCATGACAACAAATTGTTTCCAAGAGATTTCTCGTAAATAACGAGGTCGTTTGATTATCACTGAACTGAAGTATATTGCATCAACTTAAGCTTTTTGAAACGGCAATAAGCATCAAATTAATGTTCTCTTCTGGAAATTAAAGCGGCTGCTTATAATGCTGATTGAGCAATTTTCACTTTGTTTCGAATTTTTCAATTTTTTTTTCTTTTTTAAATTTTCCTATATGATAGAATTTTCATCTGAATGACTGATCTCGCGGGAGATTTCGTCTGCCCCTGTTCGATTCTCCTTTTCATTGAGATTGAAAAGGTGAATCGAACAGATTCGCAAAAGCTTTCTGTAGAGATTTGTTTCTCTGTGGATTTGTTTCTCCATTTCAAGACTCATGCTACTATGAGTATTTTTTTAATTAAATCTATTTTTTATTACCTATGAAGCTAGATGTAATTTTCATAAGCAAACCAAAAAGGTCAAAAAGGATATATACCCTGCAAGGAAATATAGAATTCAAGGGAAAATATAATAACGGACATGGAACATGAAAATGGAGAAGTAAAATTTCTCCAGCTTCTAAACGAAAGGTACAGGTATTAACCATCACTCCTAGCTCCGTGAAACCTTGGCACCTCCTCCCACCACCTCCACCTCTCTCAATCACCAACGCTCCTCTTCTTCGGTGCTTGTTTTTGTCGGTAGTGGGTGTGTTGGTGGATTATGGTAGTTTAAGCTGGCTTTATGCCAGCACTAGCCTTAGCACATCGAAGGCCCGTAAATGACATTAAGGTTCACGTGAATAAGAGGCCTGGTGTGGATTTTTGTATTAAGTATAACCAATCGAAGCTGCGTAGGGTAGAAGCTGGATTGGAAATGTGACCCTCTTTACCACGGTTTAGAAAATTTCCGATTCCACAGCAGTTGTGAAAAGACTTTGGTCGTTAGTGTTAACTCGAGAGAAACTTTCCGAGGAAGGTGTCGAATTCCTCGTGAGATGAAGAAAGATGAAACTCGCAGAATCAACTAGAATGCATCAATAATTTAAAAAGCGACGGATTAAACATGAGGTTAAATCCTCGCAATATTTTTTTTATTTTAAACATTATATCGTTTCTGCGAAGAATGGGTGGCTGCTGAGAAAAGGCAATACAACGGCCTTGTCCGACGCACACTATAACTTCTGAATGAATCACCTGTTCAGAAAACATCCACAGCATTAGCTGATTCATGCACAAACAATTAAGGCACATTAGCAACACGTCGAACTTTCCCCATACAATGCGCCATTCACCTCTGTCTTGCACTTACTCATATGCTTATTGAATGAATATTAAGGTCAGTACGCCCCTACACGTTTTACCTGCTCTGTCATGACTACTTGGGTCTTCCACTCACCTCCACCTAACACTTATCATTATTCTCCATTCTTTCAACATCATCGGACCATCTAACAGTATTCAGATCAATCCTTTCATAACGATGCCCTTGTTACCAATTAACATATTATCTTTAACTTCCTCACAAAATAGATTCTTCTTACGATACATAATACCCAAGTAATTTATTGGAACAGCGCAAACGTTTTTTCATCTTTCAAAAAAGGAAAAGCAGAACCAATGATATAACGAAAACTTACTTGTTTCGAGGGAGGTCTTAGGGATAATCATGCAACACTATGCACAGGAAAAGGCTCTAAAGAAGATTAACATAAACAGCAATATTACAAATTAATCACTGTGCAATGCAATAATCACCGAATAATCGTGAAAATACGCGACCCTTACAATATCAATCCACGATGCCAGGTCAGGAGAAGGGAGACTTGGATGGGGATAGTGACGGTAGAGGGAGTCTCGACAACGCTGATTGGCGGAGAACGGAGTCACGGCTGTGTTTACTTGGTTGTGATTGGCTGGTGAGCTAGGTCGTAGTTGCTAGTAGTGAGCAACCGTTCAACTTCTCTAGTAGGGTATTTTAAATTGAGTTCTGGGTGGTTGGGATGTAATTTTACATTTTACAAATCAGTTGTGAAATACTCAGTCAGTTTGTAAAATTTAAGTTTTAAAATCATCCATTTTGACAGAAAATTCCCTGAAAAGTGAAAAATTTTAGAGGACTCTGACATGATTGTTCGAGTGAACAAGAGACAGAAATTGGTTAATAGAAAATGAATTTGAGGTCATGAATGACACCTCAACTAAATCCAACCCTTACCAGCGAGGCCTTAGATCAAGCCCTAAGAAAGAAACAACTTGCATAAATTCCCTAAAAAATAAATTGTGCCCCTGTTGATCAAGGCAGTGAATTATTTACCTGATAGTTAGCTGAAGCCAGTGTTTTGCAGTAAGTGTAGAGAAGGGATGGAGCAAGTTAATGTATATATATATATATATATATATATATATATATATATATATATATATATATATATATATATATATATATATATATATATATATAGTCATCACGCGTATGTACAGATATGTATACATATACTGTTTCGCCGGGTTTTCTTCTTATATATATTTCATACATACTGTGGGGATCAAATACATACGCGTGATACACAGTCATTACGCGTAATGACTGATTACGCGTGTTGATAACATATATATATATATATATATATATATATATATATATATATATATATATATATATATATATATATACATATACATATATATATATATATATATATATATATATATATATATATATATAAACAAATACTGAAAATTGACCCGGTCTTCCATTTTCATTAAGTCTCTCATATCCTTAGTGTCTTTACCGTACTCGAGTGAGTAATTCAAATAACTTTACATACTTTACGTACTTATACATTTAGGCTTCATATCATATCAAATTAAGACATTAAAGCTAAGAATATTATTTTTGAGTAACTTTCTTACCTACCATTAACGTCGAAGGACATTATGCTCTGCGATTCACTAAGGATGAAGATGACCAAGATTTTTTTTTTTCTTTTTACAAATGACTCCTGATTTGTATTAAATTTTGAGAGTTTGAAGGTTTACAAAACATTAGTTGAATAATACAAATCCCGATTAGAATGAACATAATGAGAGCTGCCAATTTTTTCAATGGGTTACCCAAACAAGCAAAATATTTTTTCGTGTTTGTGAAAAATTACGAAAAATAGTTGCATGTCAAAAATATTTTGGGAGGGTACGTCGTGTGACAACAGAAAATTTAAAAAATCATAAGTTAAGAAAACATGCATTTTCAATACCAGCAGAGTTATAAACATCACAGTAATCAGGAATGTTGGTAAAGGGCGCGTTAAGGTATAATTTTATCCAAGACTTAAAAGACGGTATAAACGTGCTGAACTCGAAAGCGACGGAAGTATTAGACAAATTTAATAAGAACCTAACCTTGAGTCGTAAGAAAACTTCCGGCGTTCTATTTCCTCCATTTTCTTCTTTGTCTTTCCCGAGTGCCGTCTTATTCCTTTCTTTGTTATGAATACCCTAGTTGGGAGAACTTCTTTGTTCCATGAACGTGGAAAGTTTGACCACTGGCTCTCCCGAAGAAATAATGCCTCGTTTGCTAAAAAGAAAAAAAAATTATTACATAGTATTCTTTCTATCCTTTCTTATTTAGTGTAAAGCTGAGAAATAAAAAAATGGAAATTAATTTCAAATTGAAGATGTGAGCAGCAGATGACATCAGCCTTGATCATAATTACTATTCTTAAGAAGGTGATTATTCCCTCAACATCCCTCATCATTTCCCGATTAAAACTTAATTCTCTTCAATGAATATAGGTGTAATGACCTCTCTCCGTCTCATTATATGCGTTTATATATCTTCGTCTATCTCGAATCTTGTAACGTTCAGATACCAGTGAAATTCGTTTGAAACTTACAGGAATATGACTTAGGCCAAAAGGCAAGTGGTAGGACCCATGAGGTCATTCAGCGCTGAAAGTAATATTGAAACAATTGTTAAGAGAGAGTGAAAAGTAACATGTAAAAAAACAGAATATGAACAGAGGTATTGTAAGAGGAATGAAAGGGGTTGTAGCTAGAGGCCGAAGAGACGCTGCAAATTCCCTTAAGTAAAGCCTACAGTGCACCGTGGATGGTGCACTGATGACAAAACCCCCCTATGGGGGGCTCTTACAGGAAGAGAAAATGGAACAGGGTGTGCTCCAAGTCTTTGATCCTGTACTGTTATGGCTCAATGCCTAGTTGAAGCTGCCAGAGGTGAAACGTCAGAAAATCCTATATCAGTCAGTCAACTTTAGTGTAAGGAGGGAGGCCCGCATGTGGTAAACTGCCCTTCTTCCCAATCCATATTACTTCATATTTTCCAGTCTTTCAATAAACGTTCATTTCCGACATCATACAAACCATTTACTTGGTCGTAAGCGTTCAGGGCAGACGGTTTATGGGGGATCTGACAGGATGAATGGCTGGTTCCAGTCGGTCGGAGACAAGATTACTTTGTCGAGGCCTTTCTGTTCCTAATTGTGGTGGTGATCATTTTCGCGGAGAATATTTGCTTCTAGTCAATCATTCTCTCTATATCTCTATCAAACCCCGGCTGCGTCTACTACAAACATCTGAATACGAGGAACACATGCATAATTTAATTGGCTTTCGGGGAACTTGCATCAATTGGTCCTGGTTCGTAGTTCGAGTCCAACTCCCTCGCTAGTGAGACAGCACGAATGTACTCTCTTCGGGTTATCTTCTGTTAAGGTTTTAGTGAAAATATAGCAGCGAAGTTATCGTCTGATGACTGAACTGTCAAACACAAAGTTGGAAAAATACATTAATATTCTTAGATGGAAATATTTTTTTTTTCTTTTTACTCTCAGGAACAAAGAAACAAAACCCACACACAAAGACATAATTAGGAAAGGGTAAACAAATACAGCCATTAAAAGAGAGGGTATACAAAGGTCTTTGTTCCCCGAGTTCATTAATTTTGTTCTACTTCGTAAATAACGGAAAAATTTTAAGGTACATGTAGTTTTACCACAATGAAACTCCTTTATAGAAACCCTTGAATACATCAACGGTAACCATAGTATTTTTGAGTTAAGTCAGCAACTATCGTCTACAGAAAAGTACAGTCATTTCTCAGTGGATCCAGACCTCAGAAAGGCTGTCTTTATTACATACTTCTTTTTAGGTGTAAACATTTTACATAACTTTTCGTTCTTACAACAGTTCAGTAACAATCGAATTTCATGAACGTCAGCATTGCGCTCCAGGAACGTTTGATTTATTTTTACTTCAAATCGCGGACTAATTAAAAATTCCAAGTTAATCCTCATTGTTTATAGTAACGTGTATGCGTTATCTGGTATTGTGTCTGGTCTTGCACTTCCCTTTCTTTCACGCAGAATAGATTAGCGTTATTCGAAAAACGTTGATGTAGCAATTCAGAATATAATAATCTAAACATGAAAACTATCAACAAAGAACAAGATTGGATTTCTCCTGATTTGTAGCCTGATAAATTGGCGTTTGTGCATGTGAAAACAATTATTTTGCACGTTCATGAAACAAAAGAAAGGTAACAAGGATCAGAAAAATATTACCAAAAAGAAAAGAACAATTATCATGGAAATTAAGGTGTAAAAGATTGATATTTTATGGTGACAAGTGTCAGGACCAAAGGCAGGTGAGGACGATGAAGTTTGCCGTGAGCGAGACTGACAGGGGTGGAAGGGCTCTGTCAAAATTACTTTGGACAGGGGTGGAATTTTTGGGACCTTCAAGTTTTGAAAAGTAACCTGTCAGATACGTGACAAGGCAATGGGCACAGAGTCCAATAAATCCATCGACCAAGGGAATTCTCGAGAAAATAAAGCTTCTACATAAAAGGAAACTCATGTACTGAAGAAATACTTAATGGATCTAAAATATATGTAAAAATTATTACAGAAAAAAGACCCCAATTAAAGTTCCATCTCTCTCTCTCTCTCTCTCTCTCTCTCTCTCTCATATATATATATATATATATATATATATATATATATATATATATATATATATATATATATAATCTGTTTTATATTATTATATGTTATATATATATATATATATATATATATATATATATATATATATATATATATATATATATATATATATATATATATGAGAGATAGAGAGAGAGAGAGAGAGAGAGTTGAGACTGTCAAGTCATCCTAAAACAAGTGAATCAGTGATGAGCCCTTGTGCAGAAACCTTTTACAACATTAGCAGCACAGAACGCCTTTCATCAGCATTCCGACCTCCCCTTCAGAAAAAAACAGTTCCTCAAGAGCTCATTTTTCCCACAAATGAATTCATTAAATTTTCCCATTCCATCTGGTCAACCATCTTCCGAATCTTTCCTCATTTTTCCACAAATTTTTCATCTGTTTTAATAAGCCATCTTACAAAAACTTTGCTTTGACTCTTTTCACTTTTTCTTCTGTTTTAATTAACAATCAATTATTCCATCTCATTTTAAAACTCTTTACCTTTTTCCTTCCAATCAATTAGAATTCATTATTCCATTTCCATACGGGAAGGGTTTACTTAATCCATTGAAGTACACTAACCATTGCTTCTATAGATGTTCCTCCTCCTTTTGTCCAATGTTTTACAGGAATGCTGTTGTCTTCCCCTCTTTGGATATTTGAGATTCACCTCTTTCATCCTACTATCATCCGTTGCGTTTACTCGCAAACATCCATAAAACAGATGTTTGCCATCCTTCTGCCAACTATACCAACAGTCATTACTCCATGTTTCTGGATTATAATTACCCTCAAGTCTTCCTCTGCTAAAACTTCTCCCCGCTAATAACTAGTATCATCTGCAATTATCAGCCTTTTACACTTCATTTACAATATTTTCTTTAATTATACCTTTGTACCGACGTATCCTGTCCATTCGATGACTCCTTGCATCATTTTGCCCATAAAAGTATTAGACAGTCGTGGAGACATTACACACTCTTACCTCTAACTCGGCTTTATACTAAAAGCAATCACTCATCGACCGATTTAAGGAAGCATTTGACTTCATTACCAAGCTGTAATCATTTCCGTTATATTACTTTCTACATTAAGCATCCTCAACTTTGTGTTGCTATTAGTTCCATCATACTCTCTCACCCCATTTATATCACATTCACCTTCTTCAACACATCTCAGACTTCTCATACATCATCTTCCTTGTCTTAGCCCAATCAAGTGTTCCCTTATCAATCCTTCTGTTATTTTGTGTTAGTTTCACAGTCAGTTATACCATCCATTTTGCCAATACACTAAGCAATATGCACACCGAAAATTCTTGCAGTCTTTACACTCGAAAATTGATATGAGTTTGACATGTGAGGAAGAACTGCAGTCCATCAGTTGAGCATGAAGATCAGTGGAAGAATAATGATTCCTGTCGTCCATTCTTTTCAAGCTTCTCTCCAAGCGTCTATTATTTGTCACAAATACAAATACACACACACAAACTATATATTATATATATGTATATGTATATATATATGTATATATATATATATATATATATATATATATATATATATATATATATATATATATATAAAATATCGATTTACTGTAGCAATTTTAGAGATAATGGCACCAGTTACACCCACGGCCATAACCTTCCCGTCTGGCTGTCAAAGAAATTTACCTTTTATGCAAATATGTATTTCCTCGATATATAATCCACTTCGTTAGAATATTTACTCTGACACACACATATACACAAACGCCAGCGCCCACACACAAGCAAACATGGAGACACAAGTGGAATAACAAACGTTAATATACACCCAGCGTAGCCTTAACAACAATAAAAATATATTAATTGTGTAGCCTTCCAGCTAGTAGGTAATACCTTAGCAAAATTTCTTTCATAGCAAAAATTATGCACTACATCTAATGCGAAAATATCCTCTTTATTCCTTGCCACTAAAGTGGTTTTTCCTGAATTCGTAAATGCCATTAAGCCCTACCATTCGGGCACTTCAGAAGTGCAGTTGCAAGTTTTAATAAGACTGGAAAGCGCCGTAAGCCTTTTTTCCTTCGGCAGGTCACCATAGCAGTCACGCAGCGTGAGCGCCATGTCCGGATAAACGAGCAGTTTCAGGAGGGGTTGCCGAGAGAGAGAGAGGCTGTTTTGCACCGTTTTTCTGAAACAGGATCTCTTAATTCCGTTGTAAAGCCAGACAAAGGGGAGGGTTGGGGGGAGCGAACAACGCTCTGCTCTTTTGATCAACGTGGTCTCGGTGGAAAGTCAAGATGGTTCCAAACAACTTAATAAGAGAATTAATGATGTTTTTTTTTCTTGAGTGGCGCGTTCTATATTTTTTCCTTATTGGGCTTCATTTTCATTTGGTTTTTGCTACAGTTTCCTTGGCTGAGTTTTCTTTTTATTAAACGTACGAATGTTGTTCCGTGGAAGCCTGATTGGTCAGGTTAATGGTGTTATTGTCTTACTGGTTGATAAGAATATATGTAAATTCATATTTTTTGCCGGGAATTTTGCCTGAATACATTTATTAGCTCATGATATCTCACGAAACACTTATTGATGTCAACAGTCACAAATGCTGAATATCGAGGCTTTTTACAAAAAAAAAAAATCTTTCCCGATTTCAATCGGACGCGAATGTTTTAATTCATATTTGACTGCATTCCACGTGGAACAAAGTAATTTAGACGATAACAAACCCTCTAAAATAATATGTTAATCCTTTATTGAGGTCTATCCGATCTTCCGTTGAGGTCTATCTAATCAAATTCATCAACATATTATTTTCAATATTTTTGTTCAAGAGGTCTTTTTTTCCGGTTACCAATTAGATATAATTAGATATGACGGAGCTGCTGCACTTCAGATGCGAGCTTTTACGTGAAGAGATGGTTCGAAATCGCACAGTGCTTCTTTTTTGCTAACAATAACATTTGTAATTAGTCATAAAGGTTAACACTTTTCACTGAATGAGACCGATATTACCAGCACTTGAAGAACACCATCAACAGTATGATTCCTGCACTAAGCTACATTCACAGAAATCTTGAAAGAACTAGTCTTCGTTTTATATATCATCAGTTGGATTTTTTTGAAAATATGTTCCAACTAAAAGAAGAACAGGTCAGATTTTCTTTCCATCGATACTCGAAAAATGATTACCCTAAAAGTCGAACTTTTCAATACCAAACTTTGATGCTCTACATCTACCTCGGAATTCCATACTTTTCCTTACGGTTCACGGATCAAAAAGCATGTAGGATATATTATTTTTCTAGGGAGAACAGCTAAATGTGAGATCTTTACCGTCCCGTCTGCTTCTTGGATAAAGTGCTACATGAGACTACGCTGATTCAAAATGTAAGAAACGCTTATTTCTAAGTGTAAAAGACGTAAACGGACAGACAGTGACTCGGAAGAATTCCTCTGCGCATTCGTCGCTAACCTCTGACTATCAAGTCCTAAAAAGGCAAAAATCTCCAAAAAGACATTTCCTCTCGCTTACTGGCAGGTGCAAGGGCATAATGACGGAGCTGCTGCACTTCAGAGGCGAGCCCTTATTAACTTTATTACTGCCGCTGTCGCGCCGAGGGAGTCGCTGCTGGGGCTATTGGCGAAGTTATAGGCTTTGCAGTTGCTGTTGCTGTTGCTCTTGACGTTGTTGTTTTTGTCTGGCATTGTTTAGTTATTTTCGAAGGCGTTTTCATAGAATGTATTAATGCATGATGAAAAAAAATTCACTTGAAAAGTCTATTAAGTAGGATTTCGTATTTCTAGGTAAGTGTGGAGATGGGATTATCATCATCCCATTATCACTGCGTAAAAACTTGTGCCAGACCTTAGATTCCTGGTATTAGTGTCAGAGGGTTACAGTGAGGCAGAGAGCTAGAAATGAACGAGTTTCTGAGGATCTGGGAAAAATTTAATCCCCCATGTTAAACCATAATAGTTGAGGATCAGTGACGAAAACGGTGATACGAAAATTATCTGAAAGCTTCAATCTTGCCTAAGAGGAATTATTCTATGCATACACTTGAATACGGGAGATTAATGTCATTGAAGCGTTAAATTTGATACGCTTTCCTCATTTTCCACTGGTCTGCATGCGAATTTTTAGCACTTGTCCAGAATGCACTTTACCTTCGCTTCAAAATGAAGACGTAGTCAAAATTATTTGAGTTTCCCGAAGAAAACTTTGTGAACTCACTACACAAGAAGCAGTGTACAGATTCGAATGTACTGTACCGATACAAATGAAGTCAGTATATAAGTAAATTTTCAGTTATATTAGGTCTATATTTTTTTGTATTTTTTCATAGTTAAACGTTGAGTTTATAACCCGTAAACTACCAGTGTTATAATAGGATAACTTTGGACATTTCTTTCGGGAGCTTCTTAGTTGTATGTTTCCCCATTTTCTAAGTTGTATTGTATATGCCAGGCTTCCTACTTCCGCAATGTGTTTAAATCGCGAGCTCGAGAATCACCCTGCTTTATCTGTCCTTTATAATTTATGCTCACAAAGTATGGAGTTCTCTGCCTCCCTTTTATTTATAGACTCACTCTACGTGCCTCTTTACAAGCGATGTTTTGTCATAACTTGGAGGGAAAACTCAATTTACATTTTTCTTTCAGCGGCCATCCTTCCTTTGTTATTTTTGGCCATCCCAGTCTTTTAAATGTAAAAATAGAATGATAATAATACTGACATTATTCTCTCTCTCTCTCTCTCTCTCTCTCTCTCTCTCTCTCTGAGAGCTAGGTATCGAATAACAATCTGAAGTTTTTCTTTCGTAACCGGTGATAAGGCCTTGATGTATTTTTGGAGGCTTGTGAACACATCTGTTATGCAGGATAACCACGCGGAAAAGTTCAAAGGATCAAACACTCAGCGCAAACAAGTTGCAAAGGATTAGCCGTAAGCTTCGAGGATAGAGAATATCAAAGTGTTACTAAACTGAGAGAGAAAGAAGAAAAGGAAAGATGAAATATATGGCATATGCTGGTTTTATAAGCAAACTTTCTATACAGAGAAAATCCAAACATGCATATATATGATATATATATATACTTTATGTATTTATAAACAATAATTTCTATATATATATATATATGTATATAATACATGCATATATATATATACATACACATATATTTATATATATATACTATATAAATATATATATACAAAACTTAAACTGTATCTGTGGGTAGGCATTTCTTTTTTTGCAACATATCAGAAATGCTTACCCACATGTAGCTATAGGTTTTATACATATATGTATATATATATATATATGTGTGTGTGTGTGTGTGTGTGTATATAAAATTGACAAGAGAAAATGAGTTGTATTAAGGTTTCGAGGGACAACCTATATCAGGAATGCAACTGTTGTATTTTATAAGAAAACGAGGTCTATACTGTCGAAAATCCAAATTTCATTTTTCCGTGCTTCGTTATATCTCCATGGAAAAATGCGCGTTCTGAGTTTAAACACACATACATACATATATATATATTAGCCCCGGTAATCGCTACTCAGTTTATATATTTTTTCAAGCCTTAACTCCAGATGGGATATGGTATATCCTTCCGTGGCGAAATTCAATATTTATATATATGTAACACCTAGCCTCCCTGTTATATCGGAAGGGACAATTTACATCCATTTCAGCTCATTGCTACATATATTCGTAGAATTCAGATTCACTTGCCCAGAGAGGATAGACCCATCCTCGCTAACGTATTTTAGCAGCTACTGGTTTTTAGACTGAATTTTAAATATGGAATATAATAGTCATTTTCACATGATGTATGTAGGTTTAATAGCCAAAATGACCTCTTATTCCTTTAATTTAGGCATTTCTTTACGCTACCCCCTACAAGACTTGAATCAAGGAAAATAAAAAAAAAAAATCCAATCCAACTCTAGTAAATGTACCTAAATTCAACACACACACACACACACATTTACATATATATATATATATATATATATATATATGTTTATAACAGGACCTCATTTAAACTGGATGGTATCTAGCGGAGATATTTATTCAGGAAAAAGTTACAAGCTTTCTAGGACTAACAGTCTTCATCGTCTGGTATCCGTAGAATGACCGGACACGTGGTCCAGCTGTATTTATATGTGTATGGGGGAGGGAATTAAATCCCTCGCTTGTCCGATTTCATGTGCTGGCCTTCTTCAATCCTTTAATTATCCTCTTCTCCTGTGTAGCCCCGCCCTCGTGACCTTGGTCTTTCTCTGCCTGCGGCTTCTTCCAGGTTTCTCCCTCGTGTTTTTGCATGTCTTCTTTTCTGTTGTTGGGTGTATGATTTTTCTGGATAGAAAAGAGGACACGCAAAGACAAGAGACCGATGGACAACGCACACCTGGAAGAAGCCGCGGGAAGGTCAGGTGCAGTGGGAGACAGGGAAGAATAATTAAAGGACTGAACCACCATAATCCCGGACAAATGAAGTTGATTCCCTCCCCCTTACCATATAAACAGTTCCCGTCACATCAGTATCATTCTACAGATACAAACGATGAGGAGACTGTAGTCATAGTAAACTGTAGCTTTTCCTGACCATATCTCTTAAACTACCATCCAGTTTTTAAATAATCTTATTATTAATTATATATGCACAGAGCAATTTGATGTAGTAAAGTTCATTATACACACACACTAACATATGTGTATATATATAACATATATATATATATATATATATATATATATATATATATATATATATATATATATACACTATACATATATATATATGTGTGTGTGTATGAATGAGCATACTATTGTTTGAGATTTGAACACCAAGCAAGGAAAAGGCTTCTTCTTTTATTACCCACCTGGAATCATTCTTGTAGTAATAAACATATCTAAAAAGTGTGAAGAAATCGAGAATCTAGAAACTCACTACGGTATTAAAAATGCTTATCGTATCCAGCGAAAGTGACCAGCAAACCGGCTCTTTCTCAGTCTTTCTCTAGCTGTCTGTCTCTCTCTATGTTAAAGGCAGTCATAAACACATACATACACACATATGTGAATCATATGTTATCTACATGGACTCATCATCCACGCTGAGGGAACAAAATATACGGTTTACTAGGAGAAATAAATTCCAGCTACCCTTATAAACTTTGGCTAAGTGACAGTTGTTCTCTGGTAAAGACGATTTACTCGCTAGGGGAAAAATACGAGCTCGTTCTAAGGCTGAACTCATAGACTGGGCGAAAGGAAACTAAGACTAACTAATAAAAATTTATCAAAAAGTAGAAAGGGCAGCCAACGAAACCATTTGAAGGAAAACGTTATGGTCATTGAAGATGAAGAGGAAATTGAGAGAAGAGGGTTCGGGGGAGGCAGGGGATTGGAATACGTCACAAAGTCCTTAAATTACTTTCGAGTAAGAATCTTTCATAGGATGAGTTACGCGAATCATGGCGACATCTTATCATGTGATCTGCGACAAACAGTTCCGAAAAGGGTTTATCACCGATAAAATGTCGTCGCAGTTAACGGCCAAAGAATTCAGCCCTGGAATGTTCTGATATTAAATTCCAAAGAGCGCCTCACCACATTCATAGAAATGGGTTGTTTGCGGACGGTTTAGCTGGCTTCCTCAAGGCCGTTACTGGAGATAGCCTCAGGGAAAGGAAATGGTGATATAGATGATATCATAAATACGAATAGATAAATTTATATCAGTATGAAGCCTTCGGCATCGACACGAACTAAAAAATATGAAATGCTATACCAAGAAGTAAAATGTCGACAGACGCGATCAAGTGGAAAATTCAGTAGACTGGTATTTTGAAGTGCGTTTATGTTGGGGAACGTTCTTGCAAATATTTGTTTACAGAAAGCGACATCACTTTATCTGTCGTGAGAGAGAGAGAGAGAGAGATTGGTAAAGAAAGGTGTTTCTACGTAGTTAAAAAAATGACAGCGGATTCTGTATTACCTGAAAAAAAGCTTCAATTACTCTGTAAGTACATAATTCCGGTTATTCTTTCTGCAACATTTCCCAAAAGAACGGTGTCATTCACATTCCAAATTTGAGACCATAACGATTGTGTCCCTTTGGAGTATAAATCCACAATCAGACTAACTTGATGAGAGAATGTGATACATTTGGACGTCGATAAGGAAATTCCTGAAATGACATCTTTGCCACTGAAATTAAGGAAATCGCAAAGTAACTTGAAAAAAAAAAAGTAGATCCTGATATCGTTAGAAAAGTCAGCAGGAAAAGCCAAGAAGCGAAAGGTGAGGGCTGTAAAGGACCATATCCTCAGAGATCAATCGAAATTCTAGGCACTGATGAAAGACCGGGCCAACAAGACGAGAGGTAGATGAAACGTTTGGTGGATGGAGTGATCAATAAGATGGATCACAAACGTTTACTGCTTTGAAGCTGTCATAACCAATCTGTTTGTTTTGCTTCACAAATGTAATCACTCTCTTACATTCAAGGTAGCTAAGGAATGTAAAATTCTCTCATATTGCTGTAAAATCTGATTTTCGAGAATGGTAAAAAATGCTACTATGAAAAGTAATTATTTTGAAAGATAAATCGGTCTGTATTATGTAATAAATTTCCCTTTGCAGCTTCGTTCTACTGATGTGTTTACAGCAAAAGGCGTCAAATAAGGTAAACAGTATAGAAAACACCGACCACACGGGATCCAGTGTCCTAGTCATACTAACAGTCAATCTTGGGAATTTTGTTTAGGTTGAACTTTGTCTAATATCGTTTACATCTTGCTCAAATTGGTGGCTAAATCTCCTTTTATGGATATGACAATTATAGATCCATCTTCAGGAGATTTTATGGATTTGACAATTATAGATCCATCTTCAGGAGATTTGATTAGCGCCAAGAGAGTAGTCTTGAGTAGTCTGCTGTATAATCAACGGAAAATAGTTTAAAATTTCCATTATATACAAGTTTTCATTTCAGTCTCATCACCCACCTCTAGGCACAAAGGTATAATATAAAAACCCAAGTATATACAAGTGTGCTTATGTGGGGTTTATTGTGTTGGTCCAACAACGCTTTGTCACTGGCCGATGCAGCATTAAAATCCAGCTCTTTTGTCTTTAATAGACTGCAGAAGATGGAGAAGAACGGTTGAATGATGAATACAACATGTCTGGACAGTGTGCTTATGAAAACAATGCCTGACATGATTTCTGAGAACCAGTTCTGTTCGCCTTATTTACTTTTAAGGAGATACGAAAACATTCGACTTCAGTAACATGATAGTGACTGCGGATGAAGAATTTCTCATCATTTTTTACTTTATGGCATTTTCAGCGATCGCTAACGCTGATAACACTAGACCTTTCTCTCGAGAACAACATTTCACTCTTGACAGTATCCAAAAGTCGAAAGTCACTAAACGTTCCATTCTTTTCTAGCGTGAGTAACTTTGTCACTTATGAAAGGAATTCCAATAATGGTTGATCTAGGCTGCTCGTCTCGGTCTTTTACCCGTAAAAAATATCCCACTAGGACTCTCTTAATGCGAAGATATGGCAGTGGTCATGACAAATTTTAACAGTAATATTTGGTAACTTTGTAAGGAAATGACTTCCATGACATTTCAACAACAATGAGCCGTCTTATTCGAGGTCAAAAAATTGCAAGGCAATGTATCTCTTTCTTCCACACACACACAAACATATATATATATATATATATATATATATATATATATATATATATATATGTGTGTGTGTGTGTGTGTGTGTGTGTGTGATTTTTACAAGAAGGGAATGCTTAATTGCAAATGCAAAATAAAAAAAAATCATACGAGTAGAAATACATAAAAAGAAAAGACATGCATACACACGTACATATATATATTATATATATATATATATATATATAATATATATATATATATATATATATATGGTTGCTTGTAATATTACAGAGCAAGTTGTTGGTCTTATTTTGGTATTACGCTTACACATTTTATTTACAATCTCCTTTCCTTCTACACCTTTGCTGTTCGCATTTACACATTACAATTACGATTTCTCTACAGTATCGGTTAATGATTTTGTTGCCTACTCCCTTAGATTCAAGGTCGTTCACCGGAAAATTAGGTAAGACGTAAAAATTTCATAATATAACTATTTTAATGAGCATAAATTCTCAGTGACAGATTCATTACTCTGCAATGAATCTCAGTTATCTTTGTGATCGTCGTTATCTTGCATGTACCTTTCTCGTTATCTCCCTCTGCAATTTTTCCTTTATCTTTTTAGCTGCCTTCTTGTCCGTTTACCCATTCTTCTTCTTAAGCTTCTCTTTCCCTTCCGAAGATGACGGAGGAACTGACGCTGGCAAGGTCTTCAGTCATGACGCAACCTTTGGTGATAATTAGCAGAATTCCATCTGGCGCTCAGCTCGGCAAAAACAAAGACTCTAGACACAGGGACAGACAGACAGAGAGGCTCAATTGAGATACATCTCTGAAAGGGAAGGTAAAAACAATCGTCACTTCCAGTAACGGTCTCGCTTTGAATGCCTTTCGCATTGTTTGGCGTCGAGACAAAAGCTGCGACTTCTTGAATGCAACTTTTTTTTTCCTTCGCCTGAAGAACGCTCTCCTTTTCTTGTTTCCTTGTGACTGCAATTTACACTTTATTGAGGGTTTTATTTTGCTCCGTTTTCTAGTATTTCATTTGCTGTTACTTTTTCCTTATTTTACATTCAAGTTATTACTTTCGTCAGAATAATTTTCCTTTTCCAAATTATTTTAACTAGGCAGAATGCCACGTAACGTGCAGTTACTTTTGAATAACGTCGCCTTAAATTAACTGATAAGGTGCAGTCCCGTCTGCGTGCGCGTTTTTTTCCAACGAAGAATAATGAATGGCTTAGAGTAAGGGATGGAGGGAAAGGAAGGAAGAAGTGTTTTCAAAGGATGTAGAGAAGTAAAGAGGAGTATTTATTTCCTTTTCCCATCCTTTTGATCTGAGGACTAAGTAGATAGTAAAGCTAGTTTAGAATAAAGGTTGGCAAACAAAAAAAAAAGCTTATCAGAAGTTCAAAAATATAGAATACATGTCACATTTCGTTCCAAAAAACACAGCTTGTTGGGATGGAAAACTTCCATTAATTTTACGAAATCTCAGCTGTATTTGTCGCAGAGGGTACAGTGGAAATGCCCGAGCCATACTGCCTTACCCATGTGATTCTTCCTTATTCTTTTCATTTCTGGATTTGCAGAGACCTTATTGTACATTTCATATATATATATATTTACATATACATGTATAATCATATATATATATATATATATATATATATATATATATATATATATATATATATATATTATATATATATATACACACATACATACTTATACACATACACACACACACACACACACACACATATATATATATATATATATATATATATATATATATATATATATATATATGTATGTATATATATATATATATATATATATATATATATTATATACACACATACATACTTATTACATACACACACATATATATATACAAAATATATATGTATGTATTATGTGTGTGTGTGTGCGCGCGCCCGCGTGCGTGTTAAATGTGTCTACTTTTGGACATATGCATACTTAGTTACTATTAGCTCTAATGAAATGTTACAGTTTATGTTGAGCAGACTGGGGGATTGCAGCATTTGTGATAAATGTTTTAATTTTTTATATATCGAAAAGATAAATTAAGCCTTTTCTGAGCTGACAAAATTTCCAGTCAGCCCTTGAATATGAATGGCTAGATTCCCTTGCAGACTTGCTATTTATGATGGACAATGATTGCTGACCATGAAATTGCATGTAATCCATAAAATATGTCTAAAATTACTGAAAGTTATGACAAATGTTGAAAAGTTTCGAGATTCTTAGAAATATACGTGTTGGTTTCACTTTCATTTAGATTAGATAACAGCTCGCATTCTGTACTCAAGCAATGCCATTTGTATGGCGATTGTTGTCCAAATTGAACTGTGGCCATTAAAGTCGACCGCTATTAACAACTATTGTTCGAAATTACTCGGCACCACTTATAGACGGTTCAACTTGTAATTCTCATTTGATTGATTGGATAGATTACGTAATTGCATATGTTTCCAACAACAAAGATTGAAGTTGACTTTTTTTGGATTTACGTTGCTCTAAAGATCCTTTTATTAGTTTGTGAATGTTGAAAAGATGGTGAATCTTCTTGTCGTCATGCTTCTAAACTCTTGTCTTGAAATATTACAATCAAAATAAGATACACTGTATTTAAGATGTGACAATTGAGAGCATTGCTGGTTAGTATACAGTTTTGATTTCCTGTTTTGTGATTGAATTTCATAGTCTAGTATAATTAAAACAAAAGGATCTGTAGCCATTAAGGAAAAATTACGAGAGTAACTGAAATTTGTATTAAATTTGTAATGGCACCACTTGTGTTGAAAAACATAAAAGTGTAGGCATGCTTGGTCCTTTTCTAGAAATCCATCTTCGCAGCCGTCTAACGTAGGCAAAGCTATTACCCCTTGGAAATTTAAAATTCTGGATAGGATAAGAACCCCAGAGCTAAAATCCGCTATATATTTGTTGTCAATGTCTCCGTTTCTTTTGTCTCCTTCATCATCAGGCTCGATAAAAAATGTACATATCTATATAAAAATAACAAAGAGATACTTGATTTTTTCATCTAAAATTATGTGAATGTACAAAAGAAATGACAGCGATCGTATATTCATGGGGAGAAGCGTATTTAAAGTAAACAAAAAAGCAAATAAATACTTATATCGGAAATTGGTAGTTATGAATATACAAATGAAAAGGAAAGAAAACTTGCAAATAACCAAATTACCATTAAAAGAATGTGCATCATCATATACATATACACACACATATATATATATACATATGTATATGTATATATATACACATACATATATATATATATATATATATATATATATATATATATATATATATAGTGTATATATATATATATATATATATATATATATATATATATATATATATATATATATATAATATAATATAATATAAAAGAGATGAACAGATAGATAGATAACGTGTTGTGTATCTGAAAAGGAGCTTGAATAAAGATAATCCTGCATGATCTCTTGCAATAAACAACATGGTGCGGAATCTTGCCGTATTTTGGAACAACTGCGTGATGCTAATAACTTCAGGAAGCAGACCAAATAGCCTCTCGTGAGAGCAGTCATCCAGATGAAAATGCTATCTCACTAGAAGATTTATAAAAGAACAAAGGATTGAAAAATCGAGATAATGTGAAAAATGCTCAGTCAGCATTACTGTATAAGCTGCCGCATTAATTTCCAGAAAATAACATTGATTTTATGCTTATTGCCGTTTCTAAAAGCTTAAGTTAATGCAATATCCTTCAGTTCGGTGGTAATCAAATGACCTCATTATTTACGAGAAATCTCTTGGAAACAATTTGTTGTCATGATGATTTGTCAAGTATAAAAATGAAAACGTCAAATTCGCGACTCGACATCCCGAGAGGAAGCTGGTAATTGCTCTCGGCGAGGAAGCGTTCATCCGGGCATCCGACCACACTTCGCCCACAAGGGGAGCAAAAGGCCAGGATTCTCCCTCGAGGCTCTTTCGGGAAATTTATGAGATGTGGTGGAGCTGAACGTCATTATCATCTCTGGAAATTACTTCTGCTCTGGTCTATAAAAATTTGGTGTGAAAGAGCAGCAAAATCGATCATAATCTGTAGTAATTGAATATAGCGAAAGATTCTAATAATCTTTCGTTACTGATGCTGGGCGACAGAGAAGCTATAACAGGCTTTCGCGTCTGGATGTGGTGGAATTGCAAATTCACTGTATTCTTTTTTGACGTTGCATTTGTCTGTATCTTTTGAAACTGAATCACAAAATAGCGACATTAAGCGTGATACCTCAGTCCATCCATACAAAAGAATCGAATCAACTGTACCTATTCTTTTTAAGGGAATAGGGAAGACAGCGAGAAACAAATTATTGTTATTAATCAAGATGTGTACGAGTATATGCAGTTATGAAACACCCCTAAAATGTCATTACTTACAATGGAAGTTGATAAGGAATAAAATTACAATATGTGAGAAGAGAAAAAATTGAAGAGAGACGATGACAGAGTTAACAAAGAAAATAGTAAACCCTTAAGAAATAAGAAAAGCGAGTTTTTATCCGGCTTATTGGAGATGAACGAAGAGGATGTTGACTGCCATAGCAACGAGAGCTCTCGCAGTGTATAACTGCAGGCTATATGACCTCATTAACGTCTAGGAAAAGAATTATCGAATATTTTCACGGAAACGAAATGAAAATCTGTATGAAATCCTCGGGCGTGCCTTCTTAGCTCTGTGCAGATATACTGTACTGTTGGTATGCATGGATTCCTCATTTTTACATTGTCTCTTTCACGGCATGTTTAACTTCGGATCATGAGTAAGATCCAGTTATAATATTTGTAAAGTGAAGCAACGTTGTTCGTTCAAAATAATGTTGCAACGCAGGAGTTTTGCATGCATACTGTTTTAGAAGTACATTTTACTAGAAAAATAAAGACAACTTGAGTCAAGTGTCAGTTTAGAATTTCGAGGAAAACACAACTACCTGAAGTGATTCTGAAGAAGGAAAAACACTAGCTCTTGTTTACAAAGCGAAAAATCGTTTCCGTCTCGCTACTGCATTTCAGTCTTCAATTCAACTGTTATTCTCTGCATCCTCCAGGTATTTACTTAGTCCGGGTCCCTTTCCTCGGCTGATTGAAATCTGCTTTTATGAAAGTGTAAATTCAAAATATTTTTCGAAAATATATGTAAGGAAACGAAATCCCCAGGAAAAGCTACAAGTACCTTGGCTTATGTTGTACGCGAAAAAAATGTCAACCAATTACCTTGAACAAATGCCTGTTCTCTTTATATATACCTTTTAGTGTCCATTTCGACCCATATGGAGGACAAGCCTATTTTTCAAATTCTCAAAACTAATGATGTCTTTTAAGTAAATACAGCTATTTTTTACCTTCCCCCATGACTTGACTTTTTCAGTTTGACATGCCCTTTTGTTATATCAATATTATAATCTACCTGCAGGCACTACCGGACATAAAGAAACCTTGGAGTAATATCTTATATCGTACAAATGAACTGCGACTTTAGATTTTTTCCTTATGAAAGAAAGTCTTCAAGCATTAATGTTCACGGTATTGATGCATATTGTCGTTTGAACGCGATT
>NC_089795.1:73075162-73080162 GCF_040412425.1 Macrobrachium rosenbergii
AGAGAGAGAGAGAGAGAGAGTGGAAGGTAACTGACACTGCTAAAATTTTCAGATGTGGACAATATATCCTCTGGAATATCATTATTACTGTACAATGTGAATTCGTACTTAAACCTTGGTTATCGGTGTGACTGTGCCATCGCTGCCTTTTGAAATAATATATTTGGACCGTATATTTATTAATTTCGTGAGATAATGAAATTAATAAATGTACGGTAATTAATATATATATGATCCAAATATATTATTTCAGAAGGCAGCGATAGCACAGGCATGCCGGTATTCAAGGTTTAAATATGAATTCACATTATACAGTGTTAATAATGATATTCCAGAGGACATAATGTTCACAGTTGAAAATTTTACCTAATTATTGAGATTACCTTCCTAATTTCTCTCTCTCTCTCTCTCTCTCTCTCTCTGTACATGTATACACACACGCTCACACACACATATAATACCCAGTTTCATATTTTTATCTTCAAGGCTGGAGATTTGGAGGAGAGCACAAAAATTGCGTTTATAAGAGTTTAATCACTGAGCGAGGTGCGATGTCATTTTCATCTTAGATCATCTCCACGGATTCCATGAGAATCCGGTGTATCCCTCTCCTGTGTTTCTTTATTACTGATTCCACCTCAAAAACTGTGAATTCACCTCAAAACCTGTGAATTCATTCATCAGTCATTCATGTCCTCTTCCGCTTTTGATACATCAGTCAAATTACGCCCATCATATCTCTTATTCATGAGGTGGCAAAACTGTTCCGCCTAGCGTTGTCATGATTCCTCTGATGTTATTAATGACACGTCGCTCCTTTTGGCGAGCATTTCTCTTTTTTTCACCCATGGATATTTCATTCAAAATTCTGTGGCTACCTTAGCACCAACGCCACTCCTTGAATATATGGTTTTTTTTTTCAGCATCATCCACTTTTTTTCCATGTACTGTTATTCTTTTTTTATCTCGTCTTGCGCTTCGTGTAACTTCATTATGTTGAATTGAATACTTAGCACATTCTACTTTGCGTTCATCTCCTCACTGAAATTTTCTGTAAGTACCTTTAGATAGCCTTTATTTTTTATAGATTTGTTGTAGCGAACTATATTTAGATGTGATAAATAGGCTTTCCCCCCCTCATTTAGGAAATGAGCTATGTTCTGATACCTCAATCTGCTAAATGAACACAAACATACAAAGAAACCCCATCTCACAAGTTTATGTACACAGAGTTGTTCCTTATCATTATCGAGAATCATTCCTCGAAAGTAGAGTAAAGGAAAGGAAAAAGCCTCGAGTATGGCATCTGAGGATTGCTGATGCAGCAAATATGGCACACAATGGCTCCTAACTTTTCCCTGGAACCTCCATACCTTATTACGGTTCACTGTCCAACCAGCTTCTCCCAACTGACAAAGGGGCTTGGGCCAAAGAATGATACCAGGTTGAGTGACGTTTAGTTAATTTTTGATTTGTCTCTATTCTTTGATAATCCGCATCAGATTTCCATTTTAAAAAGAAATGCATTTTACTGCGCTGTCATACTTGCGCAACATATTCTTCATTTCTGAAGAACTAGGAGAATCGCTGCATAACATCCATAAGGCCACCTTCACCATACTTCAAGGGATGAGCTTTTTATTGTCTCTTACCTTCTTTTGCGAGCTCTAGAATTCACTTCAAACCTTATTTTTTCCCCTTACTTCTCTTGCCTAACGTTAAAGCTTTGTGCGTTACGAGTATAATGAATAAATATAAAAGAATTAAATTTGAAAGTTTACTTCTGAAGCCTTTTGTAACTTAAAAGCAGTCCGTTATTCCCATCGGTGTGATACAGAGCTCTTTTGATCCCTTTTCCTTCTTTTCTGTTGACGTCCCGGGAGTAGGACGTCTGTTGTTGCGTCGTTCCTCATAAATGAATGTAACCTTTCAAATTTATTCTCTTTTTCATCCTTTATCCCCGTAACACATCACTTTATTCATTTCGTGTCGAATCGTCCTGGATCATTCTTTACGTGCCGGGCCCATCATCTTCCACATGATAAATGATGTTACTGATAGCAGTTGCCAATTTGAGTAAGAAGTTTGCACAAATTCGCAGAAGTAAATTCTTTTTCTTCAGATAAAATGCTTATAAAGATCATCCAAGAAAAATGTTCGACTTGAAGCAACAACATGACCTTTGACAAAAAAATATGGTTTTATATTTTTCTCACAAAAATCGTTTTAGAATAGAGAAAAATCAGACTTTTTTTTTATTCCCCCTTCTTTTGCTGGCTTCACTTTCATATGTGTTTTTCCAATTCCTTTACATTTTTAAAAGAATAAGGGAAAAAGTAAATGGAAAAACAGGGTGAAATTTTCGATTCCCTTTACTTCTCCCCTTCTGAGGTTGGTCTCTACTAAAAGACATTCAGTGGATAATATTTTTATACAAATGTAAATGGCTGCGTGAGATAGTTTCTGAAGGGGATAATCATAAATCACCCTGCTGTTTGCATGTATTGAGACACACACACACATATATATATGTGTGTGTGTGTGTGTGTGTGTAAAGCGTGTGCGTTTGCATGTGTGGCTTTGTCTAGATATATGCACGGAAGGCTATCGTGTTTGTATGAATATAATTATATATATATATACATATATATATATATATATATATATATATATATATATATATATATATACACACACACAATATATGTATATATATATATACACACATATTTGATAGCCTTTTACGAGACAGGTTTAACCCTCTTTAAATAGCTCCAAAAAGAACCCCAAAAATCTGCAGCCGGTCTGCGTTTAGCGCATTTTATACTGGGGTTAATGGAGAAACATCCTGGCGTGTGGAAAGGTATGGACTTCCTGGATGGGTTTGGAGAATCTGTTTCATCTGAGAGTCTTAGAGACCAAATCTGCAGGAGAGTATTACTGAAGGTCTTCCACTGCCCCAACCTGACATCCACCCTCTTGTTGAGAGCCAGTGTCACCCCTGGGAGATTCAAGGAAATTGGAATGGCTTAGTTTACAAGTTGAAATTCGGAGGAGTCGCGAAACCCTCTCAATGTGAACTCTGTTGATATTGATGGCAGCCTTTGTAATAGGGGTCATTGGCTCTTTTGGGAGACTCAAGGAGTCTGAGACCAGGGCTGTTTGCAGATTTAAATTTGGAGACCTGTCATTATTAACTGTGCTGGATGCAGTAGTCGGAGACCATTGAAGATTTCAACGCTGAGGATCCGAATAAGCACGAAAAATATTGTACATATATAATCACTATTTGACAATAGTGATTTTATATTTGATATATATATACATATATATATATACATATACATATTAATGCGTACAGCCGACGAACGCCATGTCCTTAATTCATATTTAAAGTGAACGTAGCCACAGCAGGTTTCAAATTAAAGCAAGCTCATCTACCCATTCTCGTGAGAATGGGGCCATTCATAATTAATGAGGCTGTAATATATATAGTATATATATATATATATATATATATATATATATATATATATATATATATATATATATATATATATATATATATATATATATATATATATATATATATATATGTGTGTGTATTGAATGTGTATTTGTGCGCAGAGCTTGTGCTAGAGGCGGGGAGGGTATCTTTACTCACTGTTGACAAAAATCAATTGGCAATTCTCAAGCGATTTTCCAACATTCCACCGGCAGAGAGAAGGGAATTCGAACAAAGGGTGACTCTTAACTTCGCAGAACAAACGTCCTTTTAAAAAGTCAAAGAGAACAATTTACTTTTGTTGTTTACCACATTAGAAAAGAAGACAACCTTTCATCCAGAGCCTGTCAGTTCGAAAGTGGGTCAAGAAACCATAGCGACTCTGGTTTGTGGCGTCAGAGATCAGAACCATAAGTGCTTCAGCTCTTCGATTTAAACATTATTTTAGGGCAGAAAAAGCGTCAAAGGAAGAATTGCCTGGAGAGGCTCAGGACGGCGATTCAGGAGCATGAGAAAAATGACAGAGAGAATTTGCGTCAAAGTAAAGAGAAATTGAATCATTTGCTGTGAATTGTTGACTGACAGTTTACTTCCATGATGTTTACTTTGATAGTTTTGTCTGAAAGTAATATCGTTATTATAAAAAAACCCACTAGTGAACTTTTTTTATGTTGTTTTCTAAAGTCTACAGAATCGTTTATAAAGCCTTTTCATGAGTTTCTGCACCAGTGAGGATTCATTATCCACCCAACCATTAACAGTAAACTAAACTGAAAATTTGTTAGTAAGATTGTACCACACTCGATCGTATAGTTTCAGTATTTACATTAATCATAAACAATTTCGCGTCATTATATAATCAAGCATGAGTAATTTTGTGACTCACTGTTTCTCATCGAAGCAAGTGTGAGAATTATATTGCTTATGAAACATGTCTCCGAAACGAAAGATTTCTCAAACACCATATAACCCGTTTTTTCAAGTGAATCATAGCATTTTCCGTCCCAAAAGATATTAGTTTAAGTACTACGAAGTGGGCCATTTTTATATGTCGCAGAAATTGTGAATTTTATTGTTTCTTGCCTTGTTGTTCGTACAGAAAACAAAATTACAGTTGCGAGCAGCGTTTTAAGGAAATCAAAATAGAAAGCAAGTGTACGTCTAACTTAACCTCAAGATGGCGGAAGTGAAAGGTTCTTCAAATTTTCGTTGAAATAATTAATTTATACAAACGTGTGAAATATCTGTATTATGTTTAGAAAACGTTTCATTAACTGCCTTTATTTGCCTAAGGCAATAATGTATGCGCTTAAAGTCTCAGTAGACAGCGAATAAACATAGCTTATTTGTAAGGCTCTGAGCCCTTATAGTACGATCCCGCCCTGCCATACCACATGTCTTCTAAGAGCCAAAGAATGTAAATGGGATTAACGTCTTCATCAAAAAAAGTCATGAGACTCAGGAGCTCATCGTTTTGTGACCCCACTCCCTCTGA
>NC_089795.1:73090162-73100162 GCF_040412425.1 Macrobrachium rosenbergii
TAAAAACTATATAGGAGTGAATGAATAAACGGATATATTTTGCATTTTAAATAGTGTGGCTTAAATCCCCGGGGGCCTTTGGTAGCAACAGTCCTCACCATCGGAGACCTAATATCAGTTATCTTGGGGTAAACGACTGGGTCCGTTTCAATTCCTTAGTGCTTATGCTGACACAAGCTTTGAATTGGGTACTTGGCGTTTAGTTGACATCGTTGGCAGGGAGAACTACGTGGAGCTAACAGCCTCCACCCAAAAACACCGATAACGGGAATACTAACACCCTTGGCTCCCTTAAGAAGAATTTTCACATTTTGGAAATTATATATATATACATACGTATATGATGTATGTATACATATATATATATATATATATATATATATATATATATATATATATATATATATATATATATATATATTACTTATGCTATGTGGTTTTATTATTCCACAAATATCGTTTAATTTCTGACTTCAAAACACTTTAAATAACTTATACTTGTAACGTAAATTATAATTGTTAATTGCTTTGCGCTACTATAATTCGAAGCCTATCAATTATAATTGCCCTTGGGTGTAACTCTATCCCTGATGTTGACTGAATTGATATCAAACAGTATTGATATCGAATTTACTCTGCATTGGGAATATTTTATACACACACACACACACACACATATATATATATATGTATATATATATATATATATATATATATATATATATATATATATTATGTATGTATGTATGTATATATATATACATATGTTATTATATGTTAGATATATATACACATACATACATACATAAAATTATGTATACTTAGTAGATGGAATGTACACTTCATATAAGGTAATTTTTTATTAGTTGAAAGAGTTGCAAAGAGGCACAGTAGAAGAACAAACGATGGAATAAATCCGACTGTAAAGTGATCGCATAAGCACTTCATTATCTTAGGTACAGGTGCTCTTTTCAAATTATAGCCATGATCACATGCATGCTTATGTTGCCTCATATATTGCGGAATGCAAAACGAGAAATAGTTCGCGTTTCCCTTTAGGCATCCTTGTATATATATTGCCTCTGCATTTACATAACTGATTTTTGTTGGGCGTTCAATGACATCCGACCTTTATTGCAAACAACAGGCAAAGAATCATTTATTATTTTTCACAGATAAAAATGACGTGAACATTGTCAATAACACGAGTTCTTTTAATCCGTCGAATTGGTCTCGTTACAAAAACCGATTGCGACGGTATTTTTCTCTTTGCTTGCAATTTTTTCCTCCGAACTGTAAATAAATTTTTTTCCCGGGAATTTTAAGACGGGGTCTTTTGTTTGCAGACTATTAATGGTCTCCGTCGTTGTTGTTCTCTTCGTTTTGCTTGCAGGAAAACTCAAATCTTTCCTGGCTTATATCTGAGCCTTTTGTCGCTGGTCGTTTTTATATGACTTTTCCATTTTTTGACGAGAGATTGAATCAGATTCAGATTCGTTTGAGTAATTTCGTGTAATTTTTTTATTAGAAAGTCTGTCATGCATGGCCATTACCACGCAAAAGACAAATATATATATATATATATATATATATATATATATATATATATATATATATAAATACATATACATACACTAGCTGGCAACCCGGTGCTGCCCGGGAAAACTCTGAAGGACTCAGAAAAATTTTCCTGCATCTTCTTGTGTTGACTGTCCCTTTTATCCAGGAATTACTGTGCTGGCTGTCCCTCTTATTCAAACATCACTGTGCTGACTGCCGCATTTATCCAGGTATTACTGTGGTGACTCTCCTTTTATCCAGGAATTATTGTACTAACTGTCCATTTTATCCAAACATTACTGTGCTGACCGTCCCATCTATCCAGATATTACTATGGTAACTGTCCCATTTATCCAGGTATTGCTGAGGTGACTGTTTCTTTTATCCTGGTATTATTGTTCTGACTGTCCCATTTATCCAGGTATTACTGTACTGACTGTCCCTTTTATCCGAATATTACTGCAGTAACTGTCCCATTTATCCAGGTATTGCTCTGGTGACTGTCACATTTATACAGGTATTACTATGGTGACTGTCCCTTTTTACCTGGTATTACTGTACTGACTGTCCACTTATCCAGTTATTACTGTGCTGACTGTCCCCTTTATCCAGGTATTACTGTAGTGAATGCCCCATTTATCCAGGTATTTCTGTTCTGACTGTCCCTTTTATCCAGGTATTTCTGTTCTGACTGTCCCATTTATCCAGGTATTACTGTGCTGACACTCCCTTTTATCCAGATATTACTGTGGTGACTGTCCCTTTTATCAAGGTATTACCATGGTGACTGTCCCATTTATCCGAGTATTACTATACTGTCTGTCCCTTTTATCCAGTTATTACTGTGCTGACTGTCCCTTTTATCCGAGAATTACTATGCTGACTGTCCATTTTATCCAGGTAGTATTACTGAGGTTTCTGTCCCTTTTGTCCAAGAATTGCTATACTGACTGTCATTTTGATCCAGGTATTATCTTGGTGACTGTCCATTTATCCAAGTATTACTGTACTGTGTGTCCCTTTTATCCAGGTATTACTGTGCTGACTGTCCCTTTTATCCAAGAATTACTATGCTGATTGTCCATTTTATCCAGGTAGTATTAATGAGGTGTCTGTCCCTTTTATCCAAGAATTACTATATTGACTGTCCCTTTTATCCAGGTAGTACAGTATTACTGGGGTGTCTGTCCCTTTAATCCGAGAATTACTATGCTGACTGTCCAGTTTATCCAGGCATTACTGTAGTGACTGTCCCTCAGGTAACACTGTGCTGACTGTCCCTTTTATCCAGGTATAACTGTGGTGACTTTCCCATTTACCCCCTACTAAACCTGAACACCCCTCCCCACTAAACCTAAACGCACCCCCTGTTAAACCTAAATACATCCCCACTAAGCCTAAGCACAGCCCCACTAAACCTAAACACAAAGTCGATACAGAATTACTGTTCACAGGAAACGCATTTTCAGTAATATATTTCTGTGGTATCGAGTAAATTAAATTAGGTATGGTAAACCCATAAAGTCAACGGGTAGCACCAACTACCAGGAAAGGGATAGGGGAAGGGTAGGGTTACGGGCTCTGAAACCTACCTTTTATGCCTATCAGGCTTGGCCACGTGCCAAATTTGTCCAGATCAGCAAGCGGTTCGGGACTTATAGCGCACAAAGTTACAAACATTCACTTTTATGTATAAGATATATATATATATATATATATAGATATATAGTTATATATATAGTTATATATATATATATATATATATATATACAGTATATTATATATATATATATATATATATATATATATATATATATATATATATATATATATATATATGTATGTATATATAATTATAAAGAAATATGTACTGTGTATATATATATATATATATATATATATATATGCATATATATGTGTGTGTGTAAAGCAGTAGACACATATACTTGCATACATGCGTACATACATACACTCTTACTTGTAAAAGTACATTTGATAATGACTTAATGAAAAGAAAGAAGCTCGAATTGAACATGTCCCAGTGGCACCCGCGGGTGTCGCACTGTAATTTCATTTATTTTCAGCCGCTTTTTTTTTTCTTTCTGTTCTGGTGCCGAGAACATTGACGGTGTTATTACTATTAATATACCTAAAATAATTTCCTAGTTAGTTTACTCTAAAGCTACTCTGTTATTCTAATTATTTCCTACAGTATTGTTACTTGAATTTTTACTCTTAAAAGTATTCTGATATACAATAAACCGTTTCACGCAACGGTTTTTTGTAGATGAAATATCGAACCCTAAAGTTTCTCCAAATCACACTTAGTGTCAGGCAGCTTGCTAACGCCGCGTCCCCTCCATTTTTCTAACTACTTGGCCCCCTGCCTCCTGATACGATCTTTAATTCTATCACAGGTCTTTGTTTCCGTAGAGATAGAGGGGTCTCGTAGCCTTTTGTCTTTCTTAAGCCTTAAAACGAACCGGAACTTGGACATGAATGGTGCACATCAGGTACTAAGATGTGAGGAAGTGGGAGAAATACTGAGTGACTTGACAAGAGCCTACCTATTTGATAACTAGCTATGTCATCTGTGATTATTGTAATTTCACACATTTGTAGAACTTTACAAAGTTAGTTTAACGTTGCCAACTTATCCTTTTCCTTCAGAGATGCCAATCATTCTGTGAATAGACTAGAACATTTTATACTGCATTATTAATCGATTTATATCACAGTTTTCATTCTTAGTGCTGCCTTTGGTTGATGGTTGACTATGTCCAAATAGCTTATTCCGAATAGTCTGAAGTCGAATAAAATTCGAGAGATAAATTTAAGAAAACGAGGAGTAGTCATTATAAATGGTTATGAGAAAAAGTGCACTCATGAATGAAAAACGAGAGAATGATTCAAGACCAGGTTTTGATGAGACTTTTTGGTATTGGAAGGAAATAAACTTTCATTTGCTAATTAAGAGAGGAGAAGTTCATCTTGAGCCATTATGGTGTTCACAAAAACGTTGATAAATTTGGTTTTCAGAAGAACTCACCCAGTACTTTGACCGTAGGTATGTAATTGGCGATGTACTAAAACAGCGGTTTTTATACGACTTTCTTTCGTTTGCGTATTCTGTGAAAGCTATGAAATAGAATATAACCTCTATTTTACCAGACCTTACATTAAACTGATGATAAATACTTTAGATAAGGAATAAGCCTCTATAGAGCCTGCTTGTGAAAACCAGTTAAAAGTAAGTATAAGCGTGAAATGTGGTCTAGCGGTAGGAGGTAAGGTAATCTTTGATTTTCCTTTCTTTAGTTCGTCTGTGAATCGATTTTACTATATGCGTGCTTAGCATCATGTAAAAGACAGTGAGAGATTAAAAATTTATTGTAAATTATATATATGTATATATACGCATATACAGTATATATGTGTGTATAACAAAAAATGCTTCCACATATTCAATATTGACAACAGTCGGAAACTAGTACTTCTTACACCGCAGCAAAAACCCAATCGTTACTTTTGTGCAAGACAGATTGCTTTCGTTTGCGTATAATGATTAGAAAAAGAAATTGAAACAAAAATTCCAGTACTGGAGGGTAGTATATTAATCTCTCTTCTCTTCTCTCTCTCTCTCTCTCTGTGAAACTTTCGGTCCATTCTTCTATCTCAAATAGGTAGTTTGTATATATTTTATACAGTATATAGTATGTATATATATACAGTATATATATGTATTTATATATATTTATATATATATATGTGTATGTGTGTATATATATATATATATATATATATATATATATATATATATATTTTATATATATCCATATACAGTATATATTATTTATGTATATATATATTCATTATATATATATATATATATAATTATGTATGTATGTATGTATGTACATACACATACATATATATATATATAATGAATATATATATTACATAAATAATATATACTGTATATAGAATATATATATATATATATATATATATATATATATATATATACAAGCTTCACCTATTTGGATTTGAGAATATGCAGCAGGAAAATACTCAAGTGAAATTAAAATCCCTCAAATTTAAAAAAGGGCATCATGATCATCATACATACATACATACATACATACATTTATATATATATGTATGTATGTATATATATACTTGTGTGCAAGCGTGCAGATCCCAAGCAAGGAAAAGTAGGGAGGGTTGGAGTCAGAAAGGGCATCCGCCCGCAAAACATCTGGAGAAATCAAGTATGAAATAAGACCTTAGGGATAGAAAATGCTGGAGAAGGTTCGACAAAAACGGCTACCATAACTAGGGATTTAATCTGAAGAGAAGAAGATTTGTATGAATTTATGTCTTTGTGGTAATGAAAATTGCTCAGATCCGCACTGACTACTTGGGAATCGATGTATTAGTGAAGAAAATCTATTAAAGCTAGACCAGATATATATATATATATATATATATATATATATATATATATATATATATATATATATATATGTATATATACAGTATATACATATGTGTATATACAGTATATTATTATATGATATGATATATAACCATTCTGTAAAAGTAATATTTGTTCTGTGTTTTGATGTATTGTCTATGACATTGATATGTTTTTTTCTTACAGCTATTTCATATGTTGTGAAGTGTAATGAGGTGACTTTGTAATGTATGTAATGTTGTGCAAGGCTTATAAATGTTACATATTCTTTTATGTTCATAACATGCCATGTTTAGTGGAAGTTAAAGTTTCAGAGATATTTCGGTAACTAGTACATCCTGTTTTGTTTTTGCTCATCTGAGCACGTCTCCGTCCAGGGAAAGCAAAGAGAGATAAGAGATCTGTGACGAGGGTTGACAGCTTTTAACCATGACTAGTTCCAAAGGCCTATGTGTCTGTTGTATTTACACAAGTGCACAGCCAGGAAGTGATCTGCCAATCATTTAGATAAAGGGCCGAAACATATATCCTTTCCAAGCCAAAGAATACTGTGCTTTCTCTGTATTCCATGTATTCTTTATTCTGTTTATTCTGTAGAAAGAGGAATTCTTTATTCTGGGTATTCTGAATGTAGGAGAAGGGACTCAGGTTATTCTAAGATTTGAAGTGACTAACTGGCAACCCAGTTTTGAGGATAACAGCAGAGTTGCTGAATGAAAACAGTTAGTCTGATAAGCAGCCTGGTATTAGTAAGATCTCCCTCTTTCTCTGTCAATTATTATTCATATAGAAGGGTGTAAATCTGTGGTTACTCTCCTAGATATATAAGTTTTGTAAAACTCTCCCACGAGATGTAACATTTTTTGAGAATGGTTTAAAATATTTGTGTTCTACAGCCATTGTGAAAAAGTGTGGTTTATAGATTACAAAATGGAGTATGGTAATGTACTTATTTACTTGTATTGTATCATGTTTAAAACTGAAGTATTGTCTTGGTGAAAGATAGTTGTGAATTTAGTAAGAGGTGAGTTTAGTCTTTTTAAAAGTGAAGGTAATCTTTTGAAAGAGTGTTATAATCTTTAAACATATTTTGTCTTAGTGAAATTGCTGTTGGTATATTTATTTCAGCATATTACTTTTTTTTGTATGTCTGTGCCATATTATTATCATATGCTCCTGTGTTTACAATTTCACAGTGTTTTCAAAGTATGTTGGTGATTATATATATATATATATATATATATATATATATATATATATATATATATATATATATATATGCATATGTGTGTGTTTGTTATATATAGAGAGTATATATATATATATATATATATATATATATATATATATATATATATATATATATATAATGTGTGTGTGTGTGTCAAAGGATGGGTGGATATGGCAGTATGTATGTGAGTGTAGTAGCAGAAACTTTCATGCCTCTAAAAGTATGAGTAAGTAATGCAACTTCTATTTCGGGAGCTCCAAATAAGAACCAGCCACCGGAATGTTGTTACGCTTTCCCTCTCCCCTCCACATATCTCCTTGTTACGTGCATGGGGGAATCTGCTTCATTTTCCAATTTCCCATCCAATATCCATGCAACAGCAACCAGCTCCGTCCAATCTTTTTGGTCGATTGCCAGACCCAAGGGACATTCCCCATAGGCAAAAGAAATATGTACCTCCTGGCAAAGTTTAAAGGAGGAATTGTGATATTATGCTCGAATTCTTATATTCCCTCAATATTAGTGATGTTACGAATGCTTTCATGCAGGGCTGTTTAAACAGACATAGACTTGTGCAGAAAACCTCACAACATGTGAAAAAGGGAAAGAACAGAGCAATGAATAAAAAAATGGTAACAGAAATATCAGAATAAATAACAAAGGAGAGCAAGTTTTCCGTTAATTACCTCTCAAGTAGGGTAAGACGTGAAATAATTTATATAGTTTAAATTATTTTTATTTAGTTTATATCTAGTCGCTCCGTTATCTTCTTTGCTGATGTTGTTGAAGTAAGAAAGAGTATTTTATCTTAATTTTATTCCAGTTTGTTTTTTCTTCATATATATTTTATTTTCTCAGACGGTCAGGCAAAACACCAACGGCAGCAATTACTGTAATGTTTTTTCTTTTTATTTTTAAGCGGTCGGGCAAAAGACCAGAGGCAGTGTTCATTTTTTTAAACGCTCTGGGAAAAGACAGACTGCAGAAACGTGTTTCAATTTTGTGAACCGGTGGGACAAAGACCAGTTGCAGTAAAGTCAGGGACATTCACGATAACACCAATAATGAGCCATTTACTTGAGCTTAATCGTAATGAAATTGAATATTTTCGAAAGTGAGGTCTCCCTTAAGACTCGTTCCCTAAACATTATCGCACACTCCATTAGGGACAATTAAATCCAAAGGCGATTACCGTATTAATTCCCCACTTGTAATGGAAAACCCATCGACGCAAATTGTAATGTTTCCGCGATGATGCTAATGCGGCATTTCCCGGTCATCCTTTTACTTTCATAAAACCCAATTGAGACAATGCAAGGCTTCAATTACATGCAATCGGTGTTTGATGATTATGGGGATTTCTGTCGTTTGTACGTTACTGCATTATAATATCTTGTTTTTTTTTTCTCTGTATATATACTTTTGCACATTTTTCAACTTTATGGCATTTAAGAAGTACTGTCAAGCCCTGCAGGACGATTTTAAGCTTTCTTTTCTTTGTATAGATTACTATGCCTTACTATGCCCTCTCTCGTTGGGATTTCAGGTCTCACTATGAAGGAATGTCACTTAAACCAAACTGCAATAGTGTGTTGCAGCCCTCTCTAACGCTTGGTTTGCTTACGAGGTAGAGGTGATAACTTTCCGTTAAGTCTTCGCTCATCCTTTTCATGGCGCTCATTATGTCTCCGAATGGTCTTCTCGGCTCCAGATAATGGCTTTGCCAATGCATCATCTTCCCCGTTCCTTCCTTTTTCATCCGGGCTTGGGACTGGCTTGAGTATATAGAAATTAAAGAGATTAATTGAAGCTAGGAAGACATAGCCACGAGGAGTACTCAGAAGCTGAGAAACGAAAGCGAAGGAAATCATTACAAAAAAAAAGAAAGTCAAGATTTCAGGAATTACAGATCCCGGCGAAGTAAATGCGGTGGGAGTCGTTGGATGGTGTTACGTGGCTGCTTTAGAAAGAGGGACTCTGTGTTTGAGCCGAGTGGAACAATGGCCACAATAGCACTCAGGGGGAATGGGTGGCCGAGGCTGCCTGACAACAGAGGAAATAGGATTAGTGGGAGATAGCATGGGGCCGTAGAATAGACGGAATACATGAGATCCGGTTGCGTTGAGAAGGGAAACAAAGCCTGCTCCCAAATGCGAGGAAAATATTCTAAACAGATGTTAAAGAGGGGTATAAAGTTTGATTAAAAGATAGAGATAAAATAACGGGAAAAATTTTGCTATGTGTTCAGGAAGTCATTTTATGTGTCTTAAGTCTTCCACCTGAAAACTTCACGGAAATTAAATGTAATGAATGGTAATTTTGCAGGATGTCTCATTGTTTGGAAAAATATCACAAACAAGTTTTCATGTGGAAATAAAAGAGCACAAAAAATTTTACTATGCGTTCAGGAAGTCAGTTTATTTATCATATTCTTCCACCAATAAACTTCACAGACATTAAATTTAACAAATGCTAATTTGGCAGGATGCATCGCTGTTTGGAAAAGTAATAGCAAACGCAAGTTTGCATGCCGTTTTCTAATGAACAGGCAAATGGTAGTCTCGTTATGCTAAGTCGGTACGGTGTACCTGTAAATGATTTTAAATAAAGGAAAGGGATGCTTTATTATTCATCTCATTAAACTTCTGTAGACAAAATCCTCTTTGGCAAACAGATTACAGATGTTCGGTTTTATGTTTGCATGGTTTGTTGACGGTTTCAGTACCGTTTGT
>NC_089795.1:73105162-73117662 GCF_040412425.1 Macrobrachium rosenbergii
TTAGAGACCCAAGTTAATCAGCTCCTGTGGTCTGGTTAAACTGTATACTCTCTCTCTCTCTCTCTCTCTCTCTCTCTCTCTCTCTCTCTCTCGTTCGGCATCAGTGAATTTCGATGTTCTGTTAGCGTGGGGACCAAACAGAATTCGCGTGAATTTAAACATTATTATTATTATTATTATTATTATTATTATTATTATTATTATTATTATTATTATTATTATTATTATTATTATTGTTGTTGTTGTTGCTGTTGTCGCCGTCGTAATACAATACAGCTTTTACTTATCATTCAAGAGCCAGCTACAATTTTAGTCATTACTATCACCATCAGCAGGTTGACACTGTGATATAACTTACAAGTTATATACTCTTTTATTGCTTCTACCTGAACTTTGAAATAAATAAAAATCCAACCTTAACTTTCTCATCAGTGCTCTCCTCCTTAATATTTCAGTAAATTTACCTTAATCGTCATTCAGGCCCCTAACGAAAAAGTATATATTCTGTAAATTCAGACATCATGCATTTCAAGATGTCTGTTTGCCATCTTGGGTGGCCAAATATTGTTGGATAAGCACCAAGCTAAGCGATGCGGGAAAATTTGTTTTCATGTGGTCAAGAGTTATGTTCAGCCACTAAATGCCAGTGCATGCAAGTTCCGATACATAATTAAATTTGTGTTGCAGTTTACGACTTTTGGTTTGATTATGTGTTGAGTTTTAAATTTTATTCTTTGCTTCTCAGTGTCTCTTGCCGCACTGGACTGCTTTGCCTTTTGAGCTCTTAGGCCTGGAGCATTGTTCTTTTTTATGATTGCCGTTTAACTTGCAAAATTTGTAATAAAATAGTCCTCGTCAGCAGGTAGATGATATATTAAATTTAAAGGACATGGAAGGATACACTAATTTCGTTGCTTATTTATTAACTCATACGATTCGACGCACGCAAACAGACGGTCATCTACAGAGAGATGTACATGTAAAACAGGGAGCTATTTTAATGTTAGTCGAAGTCCTGGCGTGTAGAATTGTCATTAGTCTGTTGCTATGCCATATGTTTTTTGCAGTAAAGCTCGCATTCCAAGACGTTGGAACCTCCTTTGTTGTGTTGAGCGGGGAGGTTGGGGGTGGTTTCTGTGGGTGTCCCCCACTGGTGTGCCTGGGGCCATAGTTCGTTGTCTTGCGGGGGTGGTCATTCGCCTTCCCTCCTCCTTTCTGTTGCTGGTGTTTGGCGTCCGTCGGTTACTAAAGTTTCCTTCCTACTCTCTCTCTCTCTCTCTCTCTCTCTCTCTCTCTCTCTCTCTCGTTGTTGTCTGGCGCCGGTTGGTTATTTAAAGAGAAGGATAAGTAAATAACCAACCGGCGCCAGACACCAACGACACACAGATGCAAAGGGAGAATCGTTAATAACAAATATGATTGTTATACTGAATCCCTAGCTCCGGCAAGTTGCATTCAACCATTGTACGTTTGTGGTTATTAATCTTTCTAGAATATATAATTATTCTAGCATTGTCCAGCTCGCATTTATGAATAAATACCGAAAACATAGTATAGGTCATATAATAGACTTTCAGCCCTGTAGATCCCCAAGACACGTCTCATTAACAACTAGAATGAATAATCAGTCTATGTTTGCGAAAAGTTTGAGCATCATAAACGACGAATATTTTATTAGATGACTAATTGTTTAAATAGATTCGAAAGACAACGGGTAATCGTTGGACAACCAAACGTTATATTCTGTAAAAAAAAAGCGTGTGAACAAACTTTATTTAACTAGAAAGAGCCTATCTTTGATTTAAATAGAATAGAGTCTATCTTTTTAACATAAATCTATGCTTCTAAAACTACTGTTGCTTTCAAATAGCTTGTTAGTATATTTTCTGGCAAAAAAATTGAGATATCATCGCACTTTAAAGGTGCATGCGAAGGAAGGACTAAGTTAAATCTGGATAGCTGTTACCGTAGAGTTTTGTACCGAAGTTCGATATACAGTAGCCGTTTCAGCATGCTGCTTCCATTTCCAAATACTCATTTTTATGAAATATATATATATATATATATATATATATATATATATATATATATATATATATATATATATATATATATATATATGAGTGTGTGTGTATTTATGTATATATATATATGTCCTGTGTATATATGTGTGCGTGCTCGCGCTAAATCATAAGTATAGGCCTACAGACATATTTACAGATGATATACTCGTAATACTGCTCAATTATAAAGATGTGGGAAAAAATAATGGACATACATATTTTTGTATAAAATTGGTTTTGTGTTTTTCTAAAGCAGGTATAAAAAAGCTAAACACACTTTTAAAGCCGAAAGTTTGCAAACAAAAACGCTCGCAGTGTCTCGTCTTCGTAAGCGTGTATGCATTCATACATAGTGTTCGTATTCACAAGCACCTATTTTGTTATTATCTTAACAAAATTTTATTTGATAAATGATGTACTTTTATTTTTATTTCATGTGTTTACGAGACGATTAAGAGTGTTTAGGTTACACTCTTTTATGGCCTCAATTAAGTCATTATTTCTGTTAGAATAAATACCGAAAACTGTTATAGTGAAAATAGATTTCTCGGCCCATTGTAAAGAATAATGTGTTTACTCTGTAAATGTTATGCTAAAATCATGTAAAGGGGTGTGTCACTCGTGCTTAAAAAAAAAAAAAGCTTCCTTCGTATCTCGATTTCATTTACAAGTCAACGTGTTCCGAAGATAAAATTTCTTATATGCAAACCTTGTGCCCCTTTATTTATGTGCATAAGTAAACAAATTAAATACGGTACTGTTCGACAGGGTGAGGGTGAGAGAGATGTGTAAACACGCTCTGCTATAATAGCAATCAGTCTTTTTAATTAATTTTGTATTATTTATACATTTATTCCCCGGTTTATCGCCTTTGTTGCAGAATCCAAGGTGACATATTCGTTGTTGTTTATAGTCAGTTTAGGAACTATTTACTTAAACTTCTGTTATTTTGATAGCTTTTTTATTAGCAAATTAGCCACAAAGAAATTCAGTTCTACAAAGCTTTCATTACCCATTCCTCACAAAGTCCTTTCCGAACAGTTTGGTTCGCAGGCTCAAAGAAACTCCCCAGTATATTGTGAACACATTCGTCCCCTGACCTTTTTGGCTTCGGAAGGATTGTTATTGCTGGGCAACAGCCCAGGGAAACTGACCTCTACTGATCTTCCTCTTCTTCGCATGATGGGAGGAACTACTTTCTGCGAAAAGATATAAATATTAGCGACGAGGAATAATCTGTCTTATTGACATTATTAACAACTTGATTTGGAACTACCTTTCACCTCATCACGTACATGAAATCTTCGATATTTTCTTCAGATGATAAACAGCATTAAGGGCTACAGAAAATGAAGGATGGAAGATCATTTCTGTCAGCAAATATATAGTATAATTAAAAATCTAATATGATCAGTAAATGTGTAAAGTACTAGCGTAGCGGATGTTACCTCGTTATCTGAGGGTATTCACTTCATCAGAAAAAGTACCTGGGATCGATTCTCGGGGGTGTGGGAGCGCTGTGGGTACTTGTCGTTAATTCCATCTTGCTGATGTTGTCAGAAGTCGTGATGTGTAGTGGTAGCCGGTCGATGGGAGTGATTAGCAGCCAGCGTGGAAGAGGGCATAAGCCTTGCAACCTCATTTCAGAAAAACTTTGCGTATGAGAAGGCCAATACCTTCAGGAGAGAGATATATATATGTGTGTGTACGTGTGTGTGTGTGTGTTTACAGTCTTCATGGAATAGTCTTTCTCGTTAAAGTATTAAAGTAATCGATAACACATGTATGTGCGCACGTGCGTGTGTACTTATGTGTGGTACATAATAGATGCATTGTCCAGAACAAGAAACCTCGCCTATCAGTTTTAAAATCTTATAAGTTTAACTTTTTTAGTATGAGTCTTGTGTATGCATACTTTTATTATAATTTTAGTGCCGTTTTCGAGCAGATTTTCGTGATACTAATATGTTCTCTATTGCGGAATAATTCAACACTGTGCTTTTAGATGGTGTCCAGTATTTTAAGTATTGGTTAGTATTAAGGATATATCTGTAATTACAGTTATAATTCCCTGTCTAAGACTTAATGTCGAAAATCTCCCATTATATTATTTGTCATCAGTACTGTAATAAATAATAGACAGAAAAATTCTGGTGAGTACAATATAAAAGAACTGTACGTAGGAATGGCCTAGAATGATAGAAAAAGATCATTCGGAAAGAATATTTTTCTTTCATTAAGTGAGCTAGCAATGTAAAGGCTTTAGCAAAGTCACCAAGAATGTGTCACGGCTTGTCCTCCGGAATAACTAAGGCAACAGGTTTTGCTGAATTTGCGAAGACATGAAGTTAACCACCTGTTCCATTAAGCAGATCTCTTTTGCAGTAAAGGAATTAAGATCAAATATCTTACGGGGTTTCGAGAATACTCTCTCTTTCTCTCTCTCTCTCTCTCTCTCTCTCTCTCTCTATATATATATATATATATATATATATATATATATATATATATATATATATATATATATATATATATGTATATGGGTATATATGGGGGAATATATATATGTAAATTTATGTATATTTATATTTTATTTATGTGTACTTATATATTTATATTTTATTCTGTATATATATATATATATATATATATATATATATATATATATATATATATATATATATATATATTTGTGTGTGTGTGTGTTCATCAATGAATTACGTGAAAGACATGCTTATCAGGTGTTTTATATTACCCCGGTATTCTGTCAAATAGAGGATTACTTAAGTTGCACTTAATTGCCAATGTAATATACATTTATATTTGTTAGAAATTGCATATTTGATTGGATTCTGAAAACGATATTTAGGTTTTAGTGATATTTGCACACCCACAATGCCTAAGGCACATACGTGCTTGAAAGCAATAACTTTATAAATTAGTAAAAAATAATGAGCATATACATAAAGATTATAAGTTCATAAAACATGAAAAGAAGTCTTACAGTCTTCCTTTATAATTGCCGAAAAAGTAAAATATAGGTAAGACATGCTCCTTTCCTAGCTCCATTTAGTAAGAAGAGAAGACGTTTTGAGAATATATTTTAGATTGAACTAAATAAAAAAAGTACATCAGAACAAATTTTCCAAATTTATACTACCATTAAAAACAAATCTGAGCATTTTCATTAAATATGGTTTTCAATATTAACGTGAAATGGAATTTACTCCAATTTTCAAGGAACTTCATGGGAGGCAGTTGATCATAGGATAAACATTTAACATTCGCTCTGACTACCGCTTCTCAACCACACACTCGTCGCTGTTCAAACGTAAAGACGGCCCCATCTCTAGAGAAGTCTGTTGACTCGAATATCAACATTATATTCTCTAACTTAACGATCCTCTGTGTCATAATCGTCAATTTTCGTCTTAAACATTATTATCATTTACACGTTGTCTCATTTCTGCCACTATAATAAAAAGTAGAAAGACAGTAAATTCGCCATTTAAATTACAGGAAACCAACTCTTTCCCAGTATTGGAAATCCACTGTTTAACGTACATTATTTGCATATACTATATTTTTAATACTTGTGCAACGAGGAAGTCTTCACAATTAACTTCACTGCCCTCTAAATATGAATAGGTCTTCACAATTAACTTCACTGCCCTCTAAATATGAATAGAATTAAATAATTAGAAGCTGAAAATCTGTAAAAAAGGTAAATATAAACTATTGCATTGTATATATAGTATATATAATATATATATATATATGTGTATATATATATATATATATATATATATATATATATATATATATATATATATATATATATATATATATATATATATATATATTTATATAATATATATATTTTATAGAAGGAAAACCAGATGTCTTCGCACTCAGCGAGACAAGTGAAAGAGCAGTGCACCCAGAATGGAGAAGACAGATATTGATTGTGTCTGGGACAGCTTGCATTCCCTGCAACATTTCCGTATTGAGGTCAAATTGCAATACGATGCAGTTTCACATGTGTATTCGTCATTAGCAGCCCAGTACATTGCATTCCATATAGTTGGAAGACAAATTCCTTACATGGTACCACAGTTAAATAATGTTATTTTCCCCTGTGAAATTGAAATTTCATATGTAGATAAAATTAGAAATGGTTTTTGCATGGTATTTTCTATAAATATTTTTTTTATTTTTGCTTTTAAGGGATGAAGAATAGTTTTGAACTCTTTTTGAACTCATGAAAGTACCTCCTGAACTTCAGAGGCTTCATTACTGGGTAGGTGTTGTAGAACTTGTAAATTAGTTATTTTAACCAATAGTTTAATTAGTTCAGTGGTCGTATGGGCAAGATATAGAGGGGCAGAAGCAATCTGTGCCTGGCTAGGTTTGCAGGATATCAAAGGTTGGTTGTGTTAGGTGTTTTATTGCAAAGGTAGGTGACATTGTGAGAGATGGTGTTATTAGTAAGTTCTTAGATGAATAAGAATGGGGAGTCTTGTGGAAATGTTTTAGAGCATGTTTGATTGTTGCAAACGGGTTTCAAGAAAGAAAATCTGTAGATATACATGGGAAAGAGAAAATGGTGAGGAAAAGAGTTTGTTTGTTTGTCTGTGAGTACAGAGGAGAAGGAAGAGCAAGTAATGGTAAGAAAAGGAGTGGCTGGAGATATATGTAATCTTTATTTGGTTGAAACACATTTTAATATTAATAAGTCGAAGAGGAAAATGTGGCTGTCAGCAAGTGATTTGGAAAGAAGGAAGCGAGAAATATATATAAGAAACAAAAAAAGTTATTAATTGTTGGCTAGGGATAAAGACAATGGAGATGATTGGAATAGATGAGAAATTTGTAAAATTTCATGAAGAGGTCATAAGGACAGCATGAAGTGCGTTTTTGTGTGGGAGAGTACAAAGAGGGAGTGTTAGGAAGAGGAAATAAAAGGTTTAGTAAAGGATACAGAAGGTAATTTGTGGTGCATTTGCATACAGAAGTGAAAATCATATGCAGGTTTACAGTAAGATGAATAGGAAATTCAAAAAAGGGAGAGAGAAAAGGAGGCTAGTAATAGAATAAAAGGGAGAAGGTGAAGAAGAACTTTGGAGAGAATGAAAAGTTTTATACAGGAAAATATATGAAAAGAGAAAGGTAATGAACAAAATTGGATGCAATCCTGAGGTGTATGACACAGTGGTGATAATGCAATGGGAGATGCTGACGAGGGTTTGCGATGTATGTTTGGAGAAGGGAAAGATTCCAGAGAAATAGATAACTTCTCTGTAAAGGTAGTAAAGGTGACTATAAAATATATATGGCCACATCGTTACTTATTATACCAGGAATGTGTATAGTAGGATTTTTGATCAAGACAAATGACAGAAAGACTGTTATGGGAAGAACATTGAGGGTTTAGGCAAGAAAGAGGTTGTGTCGATCAGATGTTTATAATGAAATTGGTATGTGAGACGTTTGAGAGTAGAGAAAAAACTGTATGAGGAATACATAGTCTTAGAAAAAGCTTGTGTTAAAATCGATAAAAAGCATTGTGGAGAGAATTTATGATATGTGTTGAGAGTGTATGGTATAGAACATAAGCTGCAGAGATTAATTGAAAGTATTAATGATAGAAGTTGTGCTTGTGTAAGAATATGTACTGTATATGGGAGAGTAGCTGGTTTTTTCTTTGTAGCCACAAAGTATCATTGAGAATTTTGTCTCCAAAATTTTTCAGTATCTTTATTGAGAGTTTTTGTCCGTATTTGATCATCTCTATTGATGGCGTGATGCAAGAAGTCAAAGCGCTATAGATGTAGGTGCAGAATTATGGTAATAGAATTGGTCATGAATGGAGTATGGAATGCCTGATGGTTACAGATCATGCAGTGTGGATTAGGGGTATTAAAGTGAAACTGCAGTTACTGGTGAAAAAGTTTTGAAAGTGTTTGCAAAAGGAGAAAGTTTAGAGAAAATGTGAGAAATCGTTGGATTATCAGGGTAAATGAAACCAGGAAGATAGAGAAGTGAAAGTTAATATGGATGGTGGATGAATGGGAGTGGTTAATTCGAATAGGTTTTAAATGTAAACATAATGGCTGATAGCAGGATGAGAGAAAATGTGAGTCAGAGAGTAGGTGAAGCAAGAAATGTAGTGTGGCAATGTTTGCTAAAGATTGGGATGAGACTTAGATTATCTATGGAAGCCAAGGTGGGAATATATGAAAGAATTCTCGCACCATCTCTCCTGCATGAAAGTGAAGTGCTGTTGTTGATTACAAGTGGAAAACAAAAGGACGAAGATGTTAAGGGTTAGTATAGGTGAAAGGATGAATAAGTGTGTTTCAACATGATTTGGTCATATGGAGAGAATGGAAGACGATGGTTTGATAAAAAAAAAAAAGGTTAATAGGACCGAGAAAAGAATGACCCAGAGACGGTTGAGTACAATGCATGAAAGGAGTACTGAAAAAGAAAAGCCTTAATATCCAGGAGGTGATTGAGTGCTTGCAAGAGAAAGGGTAATAGTGCAGTATGTGAATGGATCGACACGGTGCTTACGAGCCTTCTTTGTTGGTATGTGATGTGATTGTTGTTGTGGAAGTTTTGTGCACAAGTGGTTCATCCAAGGTTCAGCTGTTAAATATGAATGTGTGAGTGAATGATGAGATTTTTCTCTTGTGTCTTCCTGTATCAAAATGGCTTTATGTTGTATGTATATATATATATATATATATATATATATATATATATATATATATATATATATATATATATATATATATATATATACACATATATATATGTGTGTGTGTGTGTTTAATTGTAGTAGCCACAATGCCCCGTAACTTCTTGAATTCTTCCGGCTTTTTGGATAAGCTTGTCACTACAAAGCCTTGGGTCCAAGTGCACGTGACCTCGTTGTGGTTATGGGATGCAGGTTCGTTTCCCGCTGCCGGATATTATGATTGTTTCATATATCTTGCACTTGGATTCAAGGCTTTTTAGTGACAATCGTATCCAAAAAGCGTGAAGAATTCGTGAACTTATGAGGAGGGAATCGTGGCTATTACAACTACTTATGTTTCTGGTAAAAATGATATATATATATATATATATATATATATATATATATATATATATATATATATACAGTATATAATTAGAGGTATTTTGATGACATTTTAAGCTAAAACCAATTTTATTGTTAATGTTATTTAACGTTGCTTTTCATATTTTGCACTTGTAAATTAGCATGCTGTGATGCTTTTGGGTCACAGGTTTTCAAAAAATATTACTAATAAATTTTGCATCCTGTTTTTTTTATCCCTATCGATTGTTCAACGCAAGTATCTTCCATGCACAACTGTAAAATGTATATCAACATAATATGCCCAAATGGTCTCCAGAACAAAACACAGTGAAAATATATATATATATATATATATATATATATATATATATATATATATATATATATATATATATATAATGTATTACCATGCTTTGTTCTTGAATCCACTTTGCAAATTGTGTTAATAAATTGTACAGTTGCCTTGAAATGTGTTGAACAGTCGGTAGGGATCTGAAACATTGGGTGCAAAATGCATTGGTCATACTTTAATGACTGAAATTACACGAGTCTTAATGATAATCCCCTGGAGAGTGAGAAAACAAAATTAAAAAAAAAAACACGGACAAAACTCATTAGCGAGTGAATAACTAATGTTGGTTGAGTGACACGAAATGAAAATTAAAAAAGAAGCGGAAAAATGCATCTGGGTATGAATTATAAACGGCTGGACACCTCGGAACTTTAGTGGAATATCCGTTTCCTTTACCCAAACTGAAAATATGACGGCTCCCACCAGATAGCAGAAAGTTTGCAAGTGCAATGAAATGACAATATAATAAATGCCTGAGCGAGGTATCGTTTTTTTTTGCAATGCAATTACTCGTGATTATATTATTTTTTAGTTATAAACATATACAGCATTATAAGTAAAATTTGTGTTGAACATTGTATAAATATTCTGTTGCAAAAACCGCGTATTTTTTTTAAACTGTCACTACAGCACCACATTTATTTTATTTACAAGTAAATAACATGTTAAGCGACGTTGATTATCTTTAATAAGTAAAACTGATTCATAGTTTTGAATGCCATGAAAATAACTTCAAATTATATATATATATATATATATATATATATATATATATATATATATATATATATATATATATATATATATATATACGTATATATATACGTGCATGTATGTGTTTATACACACACACACTGTGTGTATATATATACACATATATATATGTTATGTATGTATGTATGTATATGTGTGTTATTGTTTTAAAAGAAATTCACCAGCATTGCGGTCCTTATCCCGTAACCCCTCAGTCTCTCGAAACACCCACGTTTTTATTCGAAGAATTTTAGCTTAATGGCAATTCAAAACAAGTCCTCTCATCGCAGTCTTCTCCAGTGTGATGAAATAAATGAAATTCTCTGGAACGATTTTTGGAAGAAAAAGATTTTAAAAAGATGAACTCTAAATTTATTGTTTATAGTTTTATTACGAAGCTTCAGTGACTGTTTAAAGTAGTAATGAAGGTGGCGTCAGTTTCACATTGAACGTAAGGAAAAGTTAATTAAAGCACAATTACTGACACGTGTTAATTAAGGAGTGATTAAATTGAACAGATTAAGCATCACTGATGTAAATTAGTGTTGAGATGATATATAGAGAGCTAAAGTTAAGTAGAGCCAAATTTAGGTAGAGCTGAAATTTTATAGATCTGTAGTTATTTACTTTGGGATTTGAAAAGCAGTAATATTGTGTTGATATGGTTCTGATGTTAATTCAACGTAAGTAATAATGATGAAATTAAGTCTGTTAAGTGAGGAAGTATTTAAATAGTAGTAAGCATCACTGGGGTTAGGTTAATACCACGAATAAATATCGTTAATGTTGAATTGTTCTGAGATTAAATCGATCAATACACCAGAAGTTTGAATCTCATTCAGGCGTTAGGGAAAACCTCGTGGCTTTGTGAGGCAGCGGAGATTACAAAGAGGGGAACTTTGCTGACGAAGCAGGGGGAGTGAATGCGACCTCAGTTAACTTATTTCACAGACTGACAGACGGACAGATAGATCAGTTCTCGGATTCTGATGAGAATCGTTATTATTCAAAAATTCCGAATGTGAAACTATCTTCTGGGAATAGGGACACGGGTTGCATAAATTATTGAAGACGTCATCTTCATTGGTGAGCCCGTCTGCTGAAGCACGGATATTCCTTCATATGGCAAAAGTGTGATACGATTGTATACCTTAGTTTATTTTCGATCGATACATTTCTTCGTGTTTTATAGGCAAGAACTAATTTTAGTGTTAATTAAGTTTACAGGTAATTTTGGGGCCAGAGTATTTACGCAGTAAAAATCTCCTTCGTGACGGTTACAAAGCATTGTAAAAACTGTGTAGATAATAATTGAATTTAATCATTCCATATAATTTATTTAGAAAAAAATTTAATGATTCTTTGATCGGATTTATTCATATTGTATAATAGACACGGGCGGATTTATTCATATTGTATAATAGACACGGGCGGATTTATTCATATTGTATAACAAACTTGAAGAGATTCACCTTATTTATGTAATATGACTATACGTTGTTTGCAGAAATTAAATATAACAGTAGTAGAAAATGCAGTTTTTCTTATGCACTGCAACATATTTATACATATCGCACCTAGCATCGAATATAAGTTAGGTTTGGAGGATATTATTATTATTATTATTATTATTATTATTATTATTATTATTATTATTATTATTATTATTATTATTAGGATACAAACATGAAATGAAAAAGCCCATAACACTTAACTAGGTTACCAGACTTCCACAGATGGATTGTCCACATGTAAAAAAAAAAAAAACAATAATGCATGTGGGAGGAATGTTTAGTAAAATTCTAATGGAAATTAGTGATAAATTTAACCCAGTAATCACATAGATATATACATAAATATACGGCAACTGAAAAAAGTCAGAAGAAAACAAGGGTGCGAGACATCCATAAAAAAAAAAAGTGGAACGAAACCGAGTGAACGCATCGCCAGGATGTTCACTTCATAAGTCAATAATTGTGACAACCTGACGCCGAAATGTCACAGGTGCGCAGTCGTTTCCCGGTATCACAAAGGGTATTCGGAAATTGAAGGAAATTCAATAACGTTATGGAGATTTTCTTTGCCAGTGAGTTGCTCTCTGAGTTCAACATGTTCGAGGCAATTTGTAAGAAAACGAAAACAAATGGTTATTTTGACGCTCTGTACATGCATTCTCCCGAACACGTATGACTATAGTTGCTGTATAGGACTAGTCTGTGACATG
>NC_089795.1:73122662-73155162 GCF_040412425.1 Macrobrachium rosenbergii
TTAAGGGCAGCTTCATATGCTCCTCAAACCTGGGCGTAATAAAAAAAAAAAAAGATTTTGGAAGATTGTAAGACCCTAGGAAAAGCTTCTCAAGAGAGGGAAATGAACGCCTTAGGACATTCACGTTGCAGATGCGTAACTTACAAAAAAAAAAATAAGGGACCAGAAAGGAGACACAGGTAGGTTCATTGACTAGACAAAATACCTATTCCTCAGTGAAGTTGAGGAGGGAAACAAAAGAAGCACCAAAAACATGTCGGCAACGTTCTAAGCACAAAAGAATGGCAACAGTTTTCTTTGGCCGAACGGATCAAAAGCGCCTAATTTTATCAGTCTTTAGACGTGAATTCATTCATCTTAATTGCGTGGTCTCTAACATTAGGCCTAAGAAGTATGAAAGAGGAGAGAGATTTGATTAAAATTCCAACAGCCGAATCAGCTGTTTCATAGGACACCAGTTTCTGTCTTCTAAAAACCTAATTATCACGCGCCAAGTAAATTTTTTTGCTACCGGAAATTTAAGTATTCACTATTATTATTATTATTATTATTATTATTATTATTATTATTATTATTATTATTATTATTATGCGCATAATTTTGTATGCACTAAACAAAGGCAGTAAGTTACTAAGTAAGTTTCCACGAGTTATCGAAAACTTTAAAAGTGATGAAATGAACATTAATCCGTTCATGAACTCGATGTGATACTGGCGGGCTATTTTCAGGAAAGTTAAAATAATACAAACTCTATTAACGTCACATGCATGAAGCCAAAATTTTTTTTGATTAGTTATGGATTTATAATTGACATAGACTTGTGATTTAAGGTCATCCAGTAGCATTGAATATTATACTCACATTTTTTTGGAACAATCCAGGATGGTCAGAAACTTGCCAAACAAATTTCTATAAAATGGGAAGCATATACACGTATTTAACGAAAAGTTAAAAACGCTGTTGTACAGGTAACGTAACAGATGACGCGCATAAATATTAGCATATCATGTACCATAAATTTATATATAAATCATCATTAGTGAAACTCTCTGTTGTTCTCGGTAAATACCAGTAGAGACAAAACACGACGAAATCCTCCTTAAGCTAGAAGACAATCCCATCCCAATATTGTTCTTCAGCTCAGCGCTGCCAAGAACGTATCGCAGATATGTCGAGGAAACGGTAATCACTTTGGTGTCGCCTGATAACATACCTGTAAGCGTCCATCACATACCCATAACCTTCTTTCATCTTCCAAGTAAATAAAAACAATAAAGTAATGAACATTCACGCCTTTCCTGCAAGGCAGTGAGGAAGATTCAGCGCATTAAAAGCGATCGGAAATAAAACTTGTAACACACCGCTTAGAGGTCTGAAGCCAAGAGCATTGGGTGAAAGGCCTTAGAGCCACTGGATTGAATGAGTGAGAAAAGCAGTGTGCGTCAGCACAGAGAAGTAACAGAGTAGAATTAATTTTTTTGTTAAGGGCTTCTGGAATTTAACTTTATGCACGACGATAAATAAATAAACTTAGTATCATTTTTTCCTATTAATTAGAAATATTTGGCCTTATTAGTTGTTACCCTAGCAAACTGTATTGGAACTCACTTTTTTGAAGACTTAAAATTTCCAACTTTTACTGATAAGGTTTCCTGAAATTTTGATCAGATACTGTTTATTGTAATCGATTTTATGCAGATCCTTATGGCGAAGGTTTTGAAAGGTGAGACCGCAGAAAGCTAAGATTCATGAGTCTTTGTCTAGTGAGATCATATTGCAAATGAGGAAGTTACCGAGATGCAGCGTCTAGCGGCTGGAAAACATAGATCTCCCCGAGATCGAGATGGACTGTACATGTGGTGAGACGGGGTGAGGGACAGTTAGCCTGTTAGGAAGAAAAGTAAACAGTGACACAGAATGAATGATTGACTGCCTCAACTATATGGGAACTTTGGTAGAACATAAGAGAGGGAGACGCCGGAGAGACTCATTTCACGTCTAACCTTCTGAAGGGAAAATCTGGCGTGGACTCGTAAACATGATGAATTACGTACATCCTCCCGAGCTACGTAATTACGGAACAGTGTGAATCTGTCCTTTTTTTTCGTTCATAAAACCACAAAGTTTTCGCTGTATTAGCATCAGAACTGAGTATGGGAGTGTGTTACATGAACACATTTCGATTCCGGTGCATGGTGTATATCCTAACATTGTACTCTACACTTCGGCTGTCGCTTCTCTCTCGCTCTGTAAGAGGAAGTACATCTTCCCAACATTTGTTCAGGTTGTTTGTGATGCAAATTTACAAACTCAAACCTTTCGGACTTGAGTACGTAAGCAAACTCTCCCGAAAATCATGCGAATGTTTAGTTTGGTTGGATTCCTTTTCAGGAAAACCAAACATTTATGCTACGAAAGATTTTGAATTTATATCAGTTGGAAAAGGACTAGCTTGATTAGCAAATAGTGACCAATATTAAGAAATTATTCTTATTGATGTTTCATATACATTACAAAGTTGCATCATGTTTCATGTTTCTGTATCACACTATAAAAGAATTTATGCACAAGCTCACGAAGGAAAGGATAACATAGCTATCAGAAATATTTAAGCTACAAAGAAATCTTACTATATCCCCCCCCACAATCAAATCAACATTTTACAGTAAATCTACAATTGATAAGAGAGAGACAGAGACAGAGAGAGAGAGAGACTTGTGGTAATTTGAAAGACACTCAGCTAGCAATTCACAAAGGCTTTTCCACTCTTGCCTATAGAGAAAGAGGAGGAGGGAACTCGACTGAGGTACAACCCTGAACTTCTTCCTGGAACGGAAGTCCTTTGAAAGAATCAGATGACGCTGTTCACTTCTTGCTTATGGAATTAACGATTTTTTTCCGCCCAAACACTTCAACCTTTCAGGCCAGGTTTTCTACCAGACTTATTTGAAAAGGGCCAAGAAAACTGATTGACTTTGGTTGTTAGCGTTCAACGATCAAAGGCAGGTTAATCCAGCTCTTCCAATTTAAAAATCACATGGAAATATACAGAGCATCAAAGGATTAAAGGACTAAATTGGAAGGCGAATAAAAAGCCTTCGCTGAAAAGAGAATGGGGACGGATTTTCGTCAAAGTGGAGAGAGAAATTCGAGCTTTTGCCTAGAGATTTTTTGATGCCTAAACTCCAACATTTGGCGCTGACAGATTGACTCGAAATGTCTCAGGCATCGTAACATGTCATTAAAAAGTTAATATAGATGAAATATCCATTCCGTGGTGCAATTCTGTAATACAGATTGAAATGTCAATAAGAGTAATTTCTTGAATATTGGTCTTTATGTGCTAATCAAAATATTCCTTTTCAAACTAAATATTTTCAGTCTTGCGTCACAGCCAGTATTCAAATTAAAATACTTCATACTTCACTGAAGAATAGTGTACTGCAATCATTTTACAAATAATATTTAACAGCTTTAGGGCGATGATGTGTGCAATTGGAAAAAAAGATATTTGTGAGTAATTAAAACCAATATGGTACTTGGGATGGCAGAGGGCAGGACGAGGAGAGAGGATTGGCTAAACGACTCTCTAATACGGTTCCCGTTTAGGATTCAATATTAGAGAAGGATGAGTAAGAAAAATATGTGAAAATATATCTTGCATACCACTGAGGGGAACGAGAGGACTGGGAAGAGAAAAGTAAAAGGTGTATGGGAGTACAAACGCAGGTGGAGCATTGCACAGCAAGGAAATTCATGGTGGTTATAATTACAGGAGCCCGAAATTGTGAGTTTAGTTATCCTGACAAATGCATAGTGCCTACCTAAGAGGAGGAGGAGCTGGATTTCTAACTATTGTCGCAGTGGAATAGTGGCTGAAATGATATTTGCTGGACGAGAGCGAATTTTTTAATAAGGCTCTTTGGTTTGACGCATTGTAGGCGATCTATTCCAGTCATAAAGAACATCAAGAAAATTGGTAAAAACTTTGAAATCACTAAGATGAAATGAAGTACTCGATGAAAGAGAACATTGAACTCTTCAACAACAGGTCTTGCAATCCAAACAGTGTAATCACTCACTGCTACCCAACTCTTGAGTTTGAATGTACAGAGAGATAATCAAAGAGAAGTTAGATTTCATTATCATCATGAATTACTGGAAGGCGCAGTAGAAATGGACGCATGCAGATTCTTTTGTGGTGGCACAGACTGAATTATTACACGTTTTCCCCCGGGGACAGCCTTAGTAATCAGAGAAGGGTAATGATTAAGATTAATTAAGAACGACGTGTTGATTGTGAGCTGACGACTGCAAGAGGCGTGGATGTATAAAACACCGTTATATGGTAGGTAATTAATAGGTAAGTGACGAATGCTTAAATAATGAGAAGCTCCGGGAAGAACCCCACGGGAGATCTTGGAAACGTTGTGATGTTCGCCTACTAACAACAATAAATATTACGAAATTAGGTGGAAAACTGGATATTGGGTTATTGAGAGAAATCGTACAGGACCTTAGCCGATTAAGCCTTATGGCAATATTTCAAGGGGTCAGGGATATATATATATAAAAAAACATTCTCCCTATAACAACATTTGATGCTATTCAGTTTTTGTGATTTATGCCGTGAATGAAACGCCTATCTGTATCCGCCAATTCAAATTTAGCCTGCCTCAGGCGTCGGTTATTAAGTTAACTTTATAACTATTTGTGTTGCTTTGTAATCAAATAAAAATGTAGGGCTACCACTACAAAAAAAATATAAAGCGATACTAAAAAAGGTTCCTGCAGCGTTAAGCTTCTATTTTTCGGTACCCCTTTATTTCCTATTGTTTTTTCAATTGTTGGCGAAATACAAGAAATTAGTTTCCCTTTCCGTTCATTTTGGCAGACAACAAAACGAAAACAACAAGTAATCAAACAGAAAGGTGAAACCCGCCGTGGTTTCTTTGTTAGAATACAAAGGCTGTTAACCTTCCTGTGCTCGCAGATGCATTTAATATATCTACCAAAGATACGGGAAAATAAGCAGTGCGAGAGCCAAAGTGAAAGTAATGAATAAATAAAAGATTTGTCTTCCGGGTAAGTTTTGAGATATTTCGTCCGAGAATTTTTTTACGCCATCCACAGGAGCTTACACGATCTCTGAAAGTTTTCCTCGTTCATCCATTTTCTTGCTCTCAACATTTTGGAGGTAAAGGAAACAATAACTTTCCACGAGAAAGAGACGAGATTTTTCATATTTTGCTAAAAATTGCTTTTAAACTCTTCATAACGGAAATAGATGTCTGTAATGCGCTGGTTGTCGGAGACGATATTCTACTTCAGAGTTCGAAAACGCCTTGTCTGAGCTCTCCATGAGTTGAAACGCCCTCAAATTGTTTACTGGAATGTCTACGCATTTTTCCCCGTGGTTACAAATCTTTTACCAAATGGATCAGGGAAAGGCTTCCAATAAAAATAATACGCCAAACCCTTGCTTACTCCAAGTATGATATTTGATCTATTCAGAAGTAGGCTCATATGACACATTTGTTGGTCTAAAAAGAAAAATCATTATAGATGGTACTAAAGTTTCCCGACGGCTCCCCTCTACCTACATTTCATGGTGCCCTCTCGTTTTCTTCTTTCCCCTCGATTCCTTATATCCTAAATTCGCTCAACTTTTAACCGTCTGTCTTCAGTGTTCACTTCTCCTTTCAACCGAACTGCGTTATATTAATAATGATAAAAATGATAGTAATAATCTACCAAGACTAAATGCATTGGGATGCATCAAGGTGGCAGCTTCTTTTCCTCTTCATGTTATTCATCCCTGCATCATTTCCTTCATTCATTGGCTGTTGTGACAACCTTTAGTAACACACCCTTCTTGAGTTTACCGTTTTTATCTATATGTTTTGTTATGCTTCTCTTCACTTTATTAAACTTATGATAGTATTATAAAATTAGTATTCTACACATGAAGACGTTGCTACCCTTAGGATTTTACATAATTCACAATCATTTTTATCGTCGCGAAAAGCAAAGGGCCTCAGTGCAATTCCGCCGCTCATATCTTTCCTTTGCTTTATCTTCTGCAAATCTTAAATCATCTCCAGCCTCTCTTCTCATAGTTTTCATCCAGGTAGTCCTGGGTCTTCAACTCTTTTGGTGTCCAAAGGGGCATAACGGAGATTGAATCAACATAGATGCACGTTAAGACTATATACAAATATTTACTTAACTAGCGAGTGATGTAAAATGTAACGTTGGAAAATTTTGTAATTATCCGTTAATAACAGTTTTTGAGCAACCTTTTTTCATGTTTTATTTTCAAACAGGACCAGAAGAAAAGTCAACTGGAACCAGTGCATAACCAAATTCCTACCGGCTCATGCTGTTGTTTCGCTGGAGGGTGAGTATTTGTAAAATTATATATTTATTGGTTGTCCTTAACATTGAATATTGTTAAATAATTAGAATACATACATACATACATACATACATACATACATACAGCAGATCATTTGTAGGTGAAGGCTCCAGTTCGTTACTAGAAGGGTTTGTTTTATTACTGTACAAATTCCGGGCAACCTTCCTTGACACTCAAGCCTCGTTTTCTGTTATTCAGACCCAAACCATGGAAGTACCCTACCGTTATTGGTCCGACATACAGTAGTCTACTCTCCATTAAAGGGACCGCGAGTCATCGTTTTTCTCAAATATCTTTCAAACTAAGTATTTGATCGAAATGGTAACTTGACCCAGTGTACAAGACACCTCCCGCTAATTTTTGGTAATATAGTGCATTGTCAAGTGGTTTCGGTTAAGACGTTTACTCTTGACTTACATGGGGTTGCCAAGCGTCGCCAAACTATGCATTCCAACGTCGTTTATCCCCATCCCGTCCCTCCCTCTCCCTTCCCCCTCCTCATTTCTGCCTCAACCCACTTTCCTGGCCTCCCCATTTCCGCCCCCCCCCCTTCCTCCTTTCTGTCTGTGGGATAGCGGACGTTCGATTGCGTAGGTTAGACCTGCTGACTCATGCGGCTTTGTCTTTAAAAGTCAAGAATAAACGCCTTAACTTACACCATTTGACAATGCACTATATTACCAAACGTTAGCTGGAGGTGTCTTGTACACTGTGTTAAAGTACCATTCCGATCAAATAATTAGTTTGAAAGATATTTAAGAAAAACGATGATTCGCTGTCCCTGAAATTGACAGTAGGTTTTAAGTCCTTTACTTCTTGTTACATTCTGATACGCGTTCTTCTTTTTCGGCCATTTATGATTTGAGATTGTATTACATTTTAGCATGCAATGATTTACTGATCAGTTTGTTTGAATTTTATAAACTTTTTGTTTTTTGGTGTTATTTTCAATTTTCACTTGTGGGAATTCCGTCACCTGAGGGTTAACGGTGAAATGATTGACGGTAAAATTATTTTCCCTTGTGTCTGTTCCAGAAAATTGATTAATAATAATGGATAGCGATATTTTACAGTATGTTGGCTTACAATTCTTTTCGATATACTTGAAAATCAAATATATATTATTATATTATTATTATTATTATTATTATTATTATTATTATTATTATTGGCTATCACTGTCTATCCAGACGGGTGGTTTATAGTGTGGGGTTCCGGTTGCATCCTGTTTCCTTAGGAGTCCGTCACTATTCCTACGACGTGTGCTGTTTCTAATAGCACACTCTCATGAATGAGTCCTGGAGTTACTTTGGCTTCCAATTTATGTTTAAATTTCTCTACAGAGATTTTGGTATTGTTCTTAGAGCTTCGATGGTTATGGGCACTACCTCCAATAGCATATCCCTTGGCCTTTTCAGTTCACTCTGCAAGTCTTGGTACTTTTTTGTTTGCTGTCTCTCTGTAAATGATACTTTGGTTTTGGTTTCGTCGATCAGAGTCAGACCTGGTCGAAAAGCTTGTATCACCTTGACCGTCCTGATACTGTAGTCTTACATCAAGTTCGCCTGCTTGTATTTCATTACTCCCTCCGGTTGGTGTTCGTCCCACTGGCCTTTGCATGCTGTCTGATATTTCTTGTATAGACTATATAGTTTTTAGTCCCCTCTTTTACATTGCACATCCTACGCTTGGTTCCGTCTATTGCCCTTTGTATGTATTTGGATGATTCTTGGGCCTGATCTTGTGCTATTCCTTGTTTTTCTTGAGTTACCCCCTATTGAGTTACCCCCTATATAGGGTGTCAAGAAAATAGCCTAATTTGGAAGGATTTGAGTCTGATAACTGTATTTGGAATTAAAAACTTTATGAGACCATGGTAACGTTTTGAATTGTTTTTCGAATATTACGAGTCTTGCAGTTTGATAAGGTGTTATGAGACGAAATTCAGGTATCATTGTTCTAACACTAACCTTGGTTTCTTTCTGTACAAAATATCACAGTTTCTAGCAAAAGAGAGAGAGAGAGAGAGAGAGTCATAATTGTGGAAATCTCCATATTAATAAGGTGTTATGAGACGAAATGCAGGTATCATTGTTCTAACACTAAACTTGGTTTCTTTCTGTACAAAATATCACAGTTTCCAGCAAAGAGAGAGAGAGAGAGAGAGAGAGAGAGAGAGAGAGAGAGAGAGAGAGAGAGAGAGAGAGAGAGAGAGAGAGTCATAATTGTGGAAATCTCCATATTATTATGCAAGTTTAGGTCTCTCTAGCCCGTCACATGAAAAGATGTCTAAAAATACCACATGAAAATGTGGCTCCGAGTAGGTCACAGAAGCTGTCTTGACCTTAGTAAGCTTCAAAGCATCCATTTTAGCCTTAAGTCAATAAGATAGATAAGTGTATGTAATAAATAAAAAAAAATAATTCTAGGTTAGCTTTGGAAAGAACAATGCCTCCCAGTGTTACGACAACTTTGTCACAAAGACTTTACTGTGCCTTCGATAAATCCCTTTTTCATTTTTTTATTCATATATATATATAAATATATATACATATATATAATTTTTTTTTTCAAACTGTATCTCGCTAATAATACCTGGCGGCTTTCATTGTATATTGTATGTTGGAGACGGAGGGAAAACTGACACATCAGTAGTGTCGTTTCCTTTAATGCTCCATTTTATTCTGTTCCTTTTGATCAGGAATAGAGACCGGGCATGTCAGTGTCACATCAGGAGTTCTGTTCCAGCTTCAGTAGATTTAAAGATATTTTATTGAAAGCATAGCATTAGCAGATTGCATTTAGTTAATAATGAAATATCACCTCGATCAGTGACCTGAATATTTCACTCCGGAATCATGTTATTGTTTCGTGCTTCCATTAAAAACGTATGAAGCAAAAAAGCTCCGTAATCAGACAATGGAAATTAATTTGCTAAATATAGATCGTTTTGGAAAATGAACTCAGAATAGAGAATGGCTTCAATATCAACAGAAACAAACTTGTATATTTGTTCTTATTCTGTGCTTTTGTGAAACGCCAAAGACCATTGGCTTATGTGTCCGAATGGATGCAAGTGAATGTCATAAGAACTAAGTGAAATGACATCGACATTGAAATGTCAGGGTTCGGATCCTCCATCACAAAATGAAGAGAAAATGAACAGAATGGGTAGAGGCTTTTAGCGTGTGTCATTTATTTTTCCTGTTTTGTTATCAAAACGAAAGTCATAGAAAAATTAAAGACAAAATAATCCAGTTATTTGTTCTTTCTCTCTCTCTCTCTCTCTCTCTCTCTCTCTCTCTCTCTCTCTCTCTCTCTCTCTCTCTCTCTCACATATTTACAACTTTTCGAACTGGAGGTATTGAAACGCTACGTCACTTTATTTAAGGTATAATACTACTTCGTATGTCAGAGTTCCGTTTCAGAAGTCCTTTTCTCCTGATATCCATCTTGCTTTTATTTCAGTTTTGTGTTAAAAGCAAATATGCTTTACTATGCATTATACTATTAGAATTTTACAGTCGTTGCATTATCATCATCATCATCATTATCATCATGAAAAGTTTGTCGGAAGAGACGTGGAATTGGTCTTAACCCCTGCCCTCCAACCTCACTATTTTTATGGGCCTTCCCACTGGTCAGCTAAAAAGATAGCCTCTAAATATGCAGAAACGTCGTAGATTGCTTAGTTGAAATGTTTATTTCTCTAGTGGCGTTTGCTGTAGCCACAAACACAAATTTACCAAAATCGGAACTTTTATGAGGCTCGCACACGGCCTTTCATTGCGAGGAAACTAAGACTACAGTTCCTGGAAACGCGCTTTTGGTGTTTCTTCTCTATCTTATAGACATGAGAAAAGCTGTGGACATTATCTGGTGGGGCGGTGCACCGGATAAATATATGAAGGTCCTGGGAAAAAGACGCCGCAGGTTTTCCATATTCTCTGCTTCAACTTTTGGGATGTGTGAAGTTTGGAAGTCTTTTTTCATGAATACGGAAATTTTTGTTTGTGTGCAAGGAACGATCCTAAATTCTGAGTTTTCAGAATTGAGCGTTTAGTCTCTTGATGTTGAAGAGAAGAGGAAAGGAAAGCTATTTATCGCAACCAAATATCGTACACTGGCACATCTGCTGGATTTTCTGAAATGGGGTTACACAATTGTGTCTCTCAGTTGTCCTCTTTAATATCAAAGCAACATCTACCTCATGTCGACTCAGTAAACTATTTTTCTTTCGGTTCTGTGCTTCGTATATCACATTGTTTTGGGATATCTGCTGTTATCGAGTTTCCACAAGGCTTCGGTTCCTTTAAAAAACTATTCTTTCTTGGAAGTATTGCAGTACAAGGTTGATAATTCTATCTCTACAAATACTCTGCAAGACAACCTGCCATTGTCAGAGTAATATCAGAAATATATTTAAAAACCAAACGAGGATCCAAATTCAAATAATTCTTTTACTTAACCTTACCTGGCGTATGGTGAGAAAAATTACAACCTTACCTGGCGTATGGTGAGAAAAATTACCGAGTTTGTAATATAAATCAAGAAGATACATAACACTTTAACTCTTGCTATCCCATTATCATATATACAGAGCTCTGGATTTTTCTGAATTCATATTTCCAGCTCGCAGAGACCAAAACAAGGGTTTCGTTATCTAGATAATAACGAAGCGCATGAGTTGGTATTGATGAGGAAAATGTCGTCCCGTGTACCAAACGTAACAGTGACAGTGAATCAGGCGGACAGCAAATCAAGGAAGAATCGTCCTTTGAAAGCCTTTGATGTCATCAGTCCGTATTTGTCTGTCCAGAATATTTGTAATAAATAAATAGAGATATTATGCTTCATCCGGCAACATCAAATAGGGCTTTCCAAAGCAAATATATCCTGGGGTTCAGATTAGATAAATAAAGGTTTTAGCAGTACAGTTCCTTTTCCCTCAGCATTTGAGGTCTTTTTAAGTTCAGTAGTGTTTGATTCTTCACCACGAATGTTATTCAGTATTTGTACTTGTGTGATTGTGGTGGAGAGAGAGAGAGAGAGAGAGAGAGAGAGAGAGAGAGAGAGAGAGAGAGAGAGAGAGAGAGAGAATTTGCGTAATGATAACCTTTCCACACCCATATTTTAAGGTAAAAGGGAAACATACCAGCTCTCGTGGGAACTCAGTTAATGTCAGTTGCACACACATTATATATATATATATATATATATATATATATATATATATATATATATATATATATATATATATATTCTCTCTCTTTCTTCTTTCTTCTCTTTCTTCTTCTCTCTCTCTCTCTCTCTCTCTCCTCCATAATCACATAAGTACACCTTCTGAGTCAACCCTCAAAAAAGGAAATTGATGGAGAGTATATTTCTTACACATTATATATATATATATATATATATATATATATATATATATATATATATATATATATAAATTAATTGCAAATATTAAGCCACAAATATTGTTTGATATCGAATCCACTCAACCTTTGAATAATTACAGCCAAGGGAAATTATAATTCATAAGTGTATCTTCCTTGGCGGGATTCGAACCGTTGCCTAGTTTAGACAGTGGCTTTGACCATTGAGCCATGAAGAGAGAATCCTGCCGGAGATGAAGCACTTATCAATTTTATAGTTCTCTTTGGTTGTAAGTTAGTCCTGAGGTATAGTGAATTGATATTAAACGATATTTGCAACTTAATATTCATATTAAAAGAAGAAAGAGTTAATAAGTGACAAAGTCATACATTTGAATATATATATATATATATATATATATATATATAGTATATATATATATATATATATATATATATATAGAGAGATGAGTATATATATATATATATATATATAGAGAGAGAGAGAAAAGAGAGAGAGTGAGAGAGAGAGAGACATACACATATATTTATATATATACGTGTGTCTGTGCGCATGTATGTTTGTATATGTGTTTGTATATATGTATATATATATATATATATATATATATATATATATATATATATATATATATATATATATATATATATAATGTGTGTGTGTGGAGAGAGTAAAAGAAAAAGTTCATCCTGCACCAGCTCCAAAAGGTGTACGTGTGTGACAGTGGTGGAGAAAGAGAGAGAACGACGCAATTTGCATAATGATAAACTTTCCACATACATATTTTAAGGTAAAGGGAAAACATGCCAGCTCCCGCGGGAACTCGCAATTAATGTCAGTTACATATTCATAACATTTGGACAAACTGCGGCATTTTGACCAACATTTATTCCAAAGTTTGAAATCAGCTTGTATGTAATTATTATATATAATAATTTTGATGCCTCATCGGGATATCTTGGTTTATGCTTTATTTCAGAGTAAAATTGATCTCATAGGTGTATTCAGATCTCTAAGTGTTAAATGGATAGGGATAGGGCACTGGGTTTGCATTAAGAAGCTATAGGATTCAATACTGGCTACATTCCATCTTTCGACCCAGCTGTGAATGGGTACTAATAACGTCGGTTAGTCAAAAAAAAGAACACGAAACTGATTTCAATTAAAGAAACTTGCTGAGAATCAACTTTTTTTAGTGCAGCTTCTCTGAAATGGAAAAAGGTGCATGATGAACAAAAACGAAAAAATATATATGTGTATTATGTATGTACATGAGCTCCACCAGTCACCTCCCCCTCTAATCTCGTCTCTCGTCGCAAATGCCAAGTGACGCCTGTACTGACTTATCGGCCTTCCACCCAGTCTCTCGTTTCGGACCGAAATGTGGAATGTGCACTTAAGTAACACGTCACCTTCATCGCTGCGCTGAATAATCCTGATGGGTTCCGGCACTTGGTCTTCAAATCCTGAATTTCATAATCAGTCAATCAATCACACCTTTCACAAGACTCATAGACCTTGAATCTCCAAAATTGATGGAATTGTATCCCCCCTTTTTTTAATATCTGACTTATGAACACATTTCACGAGTTTCGGACTGACTTTTATAGCAAGCAGTCATTACCCCTTAGAATTTCATTCTTCACATTTCCTCTAGTGGAGGCAGCAACCCTGTTAGTTGTGACGCCAGATAACTTGCTACCATTAAGTCACTTCTTTTAAAAGCCCTTTAACGGCAACCTTCTACAACCTCATCTAATATTCCTCCTTCCTCTCCTGTTGTAGCTTTCTGTGTAAGGCTCTTCGACTAAATCGGTCTTCACGGTGACTCATTCACTTTTTTGTGCTAAACTTTCCGTAAGTGATAATGGGTTTTGTACCCATATGACATTATCACTGAGGTGTTGATTGAAGGGAAGGGGAAATATAGAACTTCTTTCATCAACCTCTCTCATCCCAAGCCTTTGTTTGCCTATTGTTGTTCTCAGGCTGTTTAGACAATAAACTTCATATGACTAAGAACTCCTTTGTAAAGAGTAACGTAATAGTCTGACCTCATTCTTACGGGATCCTCTTCGCATTAGCTGAGACCAACTCGAAAAAGTCTTAAGTTTCCTTAGAAATTAATATTTGTTAAATTAATATTGTTACTTGAATCCGATAATCCAGTCAACTACAGTCTCCATAAGTCACCAGAATTTTGTTCATTACCAGACATTAAAACAAAAACAAAAGGAATTCGATGTTTGAAAAGTACATGCAGAAATTATAATCAAGTTTGTGTCATGGGGAATGGACAGTTGAAGGAGAGTACCACGTTTAAAATCTACTGGGTATGTTTCCCTAATGCTGGTGATACTCTTTGTAGCAGACCCTTTACTATTCTAGATGGTCATTCGATATGCTGTTATAAATCTAGATTTTTTTCCTGTGTTCTTATTTAATTACAATATGCTGTTAAGTTGTAACAGCATAATGTAATTACCTTGAGGTAATGACATTGGAGTATACTCTTCTTTTGTAGCTTTTTTTGCGGCATTTTCGTCCATGTCACTTGTCAGTATTATTAGGATGATTTTGTTGTTATTTGATGAATTTTAAAAAGTTTCTAATTGGCTCTGTTAAAGATATCATTACTACTGTTTATATCTGCGCAGCTTACGTGTTTGTAGGTACGTTCGCTAGTCGAAAATCGCTTTCTGGCATTACGTAAAAGGTATTCATGAATTCTGAAAAGATAACATTTGATCTGTTGTATATTTCTTTCCTGTTCACTCATCCTTGGACTTATCTCTGCATCGTCTGTTTTCCCGAAAAAAAAAAGGTTGGAATGAGGTTCCGGATGTCGTAGACTTTATGCAAATGTGATAGAAATACGACTGACGTTTACACAGCTCGCGGGCAACGCAGAGGAGCCGCCCAGCCATCCGAGTTCAGTATCTGTCTATGTGCAAATTCACTCTTTCTCTCTTCTTTCAGTGTGAGTGATGTGGAATGTCACGTGAAAGCGTTATGTTCCTACTTCCAGGCTATGGATAACGAGAATTTGAACTCGACTATTTGTTCCTCTAAAATTAAATCTTAATACTAGCAACTAAAACATGGCATCTGAGTACAAACCACGTCGGTATGTAAGTGCTCTTGTGCATGAAGGCTTCGAATCTTATTCTTTTTCACTTAAGTAATTATTTTTATTGTAAAAAATACAGTATTTTATAGTGTTTTGCAGTTGCATTGTTCAACTTTGAGCCGTGGTTTATGTGTTGAGCATTTTTTTTATTTGAACCCTTATAAAAATTCTTTTATTTGTCTCTTGTTTGGAGGGTGGGGGAGATGGTGGGGATTGGGCCATTTGTATCTCTGTCTTCAGTGACCCCTCAAAAATAGCACATTCAGGAGGTTTACAATTTACCCAGCCACATTTTCACAGGGCCGAAGCCAAGGTAATCATCTTATCATGTACTTCCCGTTAAAACTAAGTAAAATTAATTTACATTTTTATGCCAGGAATTACCAAGGTTGCCTCTACCGAAAAAATAAGATTCTACAGTGTTGTATTTATCGATGCAAAAAAATGCAGTGGTTATATGGAGCGTAGATGGAAACATGAAACCATCAAGTATTTCCTCTTATAAACATCTCATTATTTACTCGGTGAATTGGTCACATCTTAATTAGAAGGTCTCTCTCTCTCTCCCTCTTGTAGGTTATTGGTATGTGAATGAGCCTGATTGTATAAGCAGTAACACGCTCTCTTTAGTAGAGGTTCTTGGTTCGATTCCCAGTCGAGGATGGTGTTAGCCTAAGCAGTTAAACAAGTTACTAGGTTGCCAGTAAATGTAAAAGGTCGCAGATGGGAAGAGAGTGCGAGATGTCATAAAAGTAGCATGTATGAGCGAATCAGTTTTCTATCAAAATATAAACCTCCAACATGTGAAAAAGCTTGTGCTTCGACGAGGTTAACGTCACCTCATCCGATTGAACCATTTATAAGATATTCTCCGTCCTTCGAGGCTTATTATTTTTTGCTCCTTCAAATTGTTAGACCATAAAAGTATTGTAGGTGGTTGATGTTCCTTTTGATTTGCTGTTCATTCTTCATCCCACTTCTTGTCTGCTGTACTTCATTCGCAGACTTCCAGTGATTAAACTGAAGGAGAAAATGTTTTCAAACTCATTGCTTGCTGTAGCTTGACTACATCTTGCACCTTGGAGGTCCTTATTATCCAATGAATATCGGTTTCATTTTAACTTGTTAACCAGAACCTCCTTGATAGCAGTGTTTTTCAAGCGAAATCAGTAAGCGAGTATGCCAAGCGATAAAAACGATACTTTACATTTTTTCTCTCACAGTAATTAATGCATTTAGAAAATAATTAAGCTGTTTTCAAATCCTTTGTGACAGATGAACATACGAGTATTTTAAAGAGAAGTATATCTTCCAAGGTATACTTGGAAATGTCATGCCCATATTTCTTCGACCTTTTCCAAACTTATTGTTTGTAAGTCTCTTTGTTTTTTTTTTACCAAATTTATCTGGCCTTTAATAAAAAAATTGAAGGGTCATCATTAGTAACTTTGAAAAGAGGTTTCATCGCATATAAAAACAAATCTCTCAAATGATACATTGATGCCTTGGCATTTTTGGAATTTCTTGAACAATTACTCTGTAACGCACGTGACGGCAAGTAAGTTTAAAACACCTAAGTTTCCGTTTGAAGCTGCAAATTACCGTAACGCTCTGAGTTTAGACAGACAAAATCACACGCATGAATAACGTAGGACACTTCCTTTTTCCTTTTTAAGAGACATTATTTTTCGCTGCTGGCTCAGAGTTTTTATGACACGATATCTTCTTTATTTTGCCTTGATTACATAAATTCATGAAATATCAGACGTTTCTGCTTTGTAAAATCATACTGCATCTTGACTTTTATTTGTCAGTGAATTAGTTTTGTAAACTCTTTTCACAGCCTTTGTTGACCTTTTTATTATCATCCGTAACTTTTAACCAACCTTATTCTGTACGTGGGTCGTCAAAAAAAAAAAGCTATTGTTTTTTCATGAGTCAGAAGTATAACTCGCATTTTATTTTATTAAAATGCTTTCAACTGTAGACATCTCATGTTCTTCGGATTTAACTAGCGCTTGTATTTCCTTCCATATTTTCATTATTATTTTTAAGCTTGGGATGGAAAGGAACAGGGGTTTCGTGTTTCTTCTGCGGCAGCGTAATAATTTTCCATACGAAGTCAGTGCTGTGGAGGTAACCCGAAGCCATTTCAGCATCATCGTCTTACAGTTTCCCATCACATATTATTTGCTGAACACTCTTGAATTCTTTGAACGTTTTCTCGAAATAACTTAGCCAGCAAGTCCGTTAACTCCGCTTTTCTCTTCAACAACTTTTATCTTCCGTCGCATTTAAAAACATTACTTTGGTTCTGTATTAAATAAATCATTACCACCTAAATGACACAGGTGTCATTATTTTTAAAACATTTATTAAAGCGTCTGCGGTTAATCTAAAGAATTCCTAAAGTACAGATTAAACTTTCAAAATGAATTCGAAGCTTTATAATTCTTATTGATAATGTGATGTCGAATCATCTCACGATTAAAAGCTGTTAATCGCGGTACAGCATAACCTTTAAAGGAATACGCCGGAAAGAGTAAAAAAGGCTTTGAAATTGTCGGATGTTTCTTGACTCTGATGAATGACGTCAAACGTTTGCCTCTTTAGCGGCATTATATTTCATCACAGCTAGTAATGCGTTTGTTGAAATGGGCTATTGGAAGGTATAGATATAACTGATTCTGAAATACAATCACATATATATATATATGCATATATATATATATATATATATATATATATATATATATATATATATATATAATATAAAATATATATTTTTATATACATGTATGTATGTATGTATGTGTGTGTGCCTGTGTATGTATCTGTATGTATGTATGCACGAGTGCGTGAGTGTGTGGGCTCCTTTTAAATCCCATGATCCTTCTTTTGACATAAGTATGAATTACGTATATAGTAATTAAGCGAGTATAGTGGGTTGCAGTCAAGTTGGAGGAGGTCACTGGGCTGGCGAGCACATCCAGAAATATATGTGTGTATGTATGCATGTATACTTTTATCTCAATTCTTAACTCGCAGTCCCTCACGAAAGAATAAATCTAGGAGTTCTGATGCAAGAATGAAAAGGTAACATCAAATGTAAAAGGTCGGAATAACTTTGAGAGAAGAAAAATGACTGAAAACACGAAAAACGTTCCTGCTACCTTAGGCCGGATATTCATTGTCTGGTTTACCTGTCAGTTCTTCTGTCAGTTCACGAATCTGACGTTAAAACTCACCTATAGACGACAGTTTATGGCCGGAACCAGTCCACTCAGCAGAACGGAAGAACTGATGGAATTACCTAAGTTCTTCCGACCGACTGGCAGGTGACTGCAAGTACGGACGGGTAAGCAACGATTTTGTGACAGTTCGCAGCTGGATTTTGCCTGGGAAAGATCTCAGCCGCTCGGACCAGAATATGAATGAACTATGTATAAGCCTCATTTATTTCATTGTTAGACCCTGCGGCGCTATTTGTAGATCGATGTGTGTCCAAATCATGTAATAAAAAATAAACAAAAATATATTTCCATGTGATACTGACAGATTGGTATAAGCCTAGGCAAGTGTCCTACCTTTTTATGAAAGGTGTTACTAAAGAAAGTAGGCTTCAAGGTTCATTTCATAAATAACTGAACTAGCCCCCAGTTCTAATTTAAACTAATTCATTTATATTGTATGAGAATAGACATCTTTCTTTAATAGGCAATATTTAGACCATACTCTGTTACGCCTTGTGGCTTCTTTCCTAATATTAAGTGAATTGCCGCAGCAGCTAGCCTATACAGCCAGCGGAGTGTCCATCGGTGCCATGTATTGTTGCCACGACGAAGGCAAGGCGAGAACTGAAGACGATGACCTCTAGTTGCCAGCCCGGCTAGCAGTTCTCTTTTCATGTGGACGCTCATCCGTCGAGCTGCCGCAGGTAACTGACAAGTAAACCTAATCGTGAATACCCGGCCTTAGAAGTTGGAACATTTCAAGCTAACCTTATGAATTGGCTTCAAACAGAAACCAAGGAGTTATGCCGTAAAACTTGACAATTTTTGGTATCTTGAACAGATCATGATTTTGTAATTTCCACTAATAATCCAAAAAAGAATAAATGTGAATTTTGTTTGGACAAGAAACCTGCTTATTTGCGGGAACAGCCAGAGACGGAGGGAAGGGAAATCTGGAGAGAAATGTTGGCAGCTTCGAAATCTGTCCAGAACAAAGTCTTTTCTTTTCCCTAAGCGCGTCTGTTTGGAGAACAATTTCGCCCGGGAGGTTTTGAGGGAAAAAGCAAACTCTAGCCAGCTAAGGAAAGGAGACCTGGTCTCAGTAAATACGAAAGGATGCCAAGAATAAAACTTGTCTTGCAGCTTTTGAAATGGAACAGTGTGGCAGGAATGAGTTTTGCCTCCCGAATAGAAGTCGCTTTTTTCCGCAATATCACCTCAGGTAGTTTCCGTTTTGTTTGTTGCTTGGCGTGGGACATTCTCGATTTACATTTCTTTCTTTTGCGCTCTTATTTTTTCATTACTTGACTAACCTTTGCTCTTGTTACCTGCACCCAACATTCTATTGTTAAACTGTAGATGCTTAAGAAGTATAATTACTCATTTTCTTCACATCGCAGCTTTTGGTGTAAGAAATGATCGATAATTGCTACAATTGTAATTTGGAACTATTTATTCCTTGAGGTCGCTGTAATCCAGAGGTACGTGGTACTTAATCGTTGCTGTTTTTATTAAAAAATTTAAAACACCTGAGACTCAAGTTTTGCTAGAAAAAAAATATATACATTCATATACAATATATACTATATATACATACATATATATATATATATATATATATATATATATATATATATATATATAATTATACATAAATACATACAGAATACAAGTTGCAAAGTTCGTCGGGCGAATTCAAAAAGAAGCCAGAAAAGGTTCTCATACAATACAGCCTGGGAGAGTCCCGAGGGTAATCCGTTGCAACTCATTCCGATGATCGAGTGACCTCGTTTCCAGAGGAACGCTTCCTAATGCTCACATGCTCTTTTCTACATGACTTTGTTGATATGTCGGGCTTCTCTCGGATTTGTCGTCGTGTTGCAGTTTATAGTTTTAAAGTGCAAATATATATACTTCGGTGTGTGGTATATTTTAACTGCTTCCTTTTGGATTATTGAGCTGTGGCAATATATTTTTGGAATTGATAAAATTGATTGTATCAGATGTTTCAAGAAAAGGTAATACTGTAAGGGTATTAGTAAATCCCATGTGTAGCTCTTTTCACCTGTTGCTGAAGTCTTCCGTATATTGTGCAATACACTTCTTCCCCCTGTGGTTCCACGGCTCAGTGGTTAACGACCTCGCCTCACTAGTAAGAGAACCATGATCGACCCCACGGGAGAGAAACGACTTGGGCCTGTATTCTGCAACATTCACTGTGCCCATGACCTTGAAATGCGCTCTTTGTGGTTAATCTACTGTGACGGTGATGGTGCCTGAGGTAGGATAAAGAATGATAAGGGCTTGAATGACTGAATTTGCTGGAAGGATTAATGCATTATGCAGTTTCCTAAGTTTAAAATTTGGTCATTAGCGCAATGATAAACATTGCAAAAGCAGCCGTTAATTTTAATTTTATTGGGTTATGATGTTATATTACCTGCAGTCTTTTTGGCTCTCTTTAATTGTTCTATCTGTTCTTCCGTACAGATTATTATTATTATTATTATTATTATTATATTATTATTATTATTATTATTACGCTATTGAACCTCGATGGCTCAGTCGATTATGGCAGCTTGACTTAGGTCTGTGGCGCGGGTTCAAATCCGCAGCCGACTGATCAGAGAGGCAGACATCTTTGCTATCCGTGTAGACACATCCCGGGATTATATATGTAATCAATGGATAGGTTTGGCTGAAAGCAAATGGATGTTACAGACTAAATACACACACAAAACGAAGCCACTACAACACCTTCTAAAAAACATAACAAACATCTCACACGTCTCGAACTCTCGCCATACCCGCGCAATAACTTCTCGCTGCTGGGAAGAAAGGGCGTTGGGTCGGGTATGATACATGAAACATACGCTACCGGGGTCTAAGCGATGTCAGGCAGGGCAGCCGATCGAGACCATAGGTCTACCCCAAAGCCAAATCAAAACGTCCTTCAAAAGAAGGCATCGTGCTTACCCCATACAAAAATGAGAAAAAAGTACGTTAAAAGAAGAAGAAGAAGAAGAAAATTATTATTATATTATTATTATTATTATTATTATTATTATTATTATTATTATAAGTGAAACCTGGATTTATATAATTTTTAAGCTGTTGACTGCACGGTTTATTTGTTGCAAAAGTTTAATTGTTTTTAGCAATAGAAATAATAATAAATGCCAGTAGTAATAATCTGGGAAGTAGATACTAAATTCAAATTTCATACTTCACCTCTCTCTCTCTCTCTCTCTCTCTCTCTCTCTCTCTCTCTCTCTCTCTCTCTCTCTCTCTCTCACACACACACACACACACACACACACACACACACACACAACTCAATTTGGTCCGAGAGTGACGTACTTGTAAATTCCGTTCCTATTATTTTCAATGGCGACAGTAAAGATGAATTTTTCCTCACTTTTCCCCTCCAGCATTTCCCATCAAAAGCTCCTCTCGAGTTCTCCGAATACCTGTGGTTTTTCTGTACGGCTGGAGAGGCGGAACAGATTATTATTATTATTATTATTATTATTATTATTATTATTATTATTATTATTATTATTATATTATTATTATTAATGCTCCTTTTGTTGTTATTATTATTATTATTATTATTATTATTATTATTATTATTATTATTATTTTAAACGAATGAAATCTATAATGAAGTTCCTCAATTCTTCTAACAATTTTCTTATTAGTATGGGAAAATTCTTGTTATATTTGTACGGTGTTCATTGTATTCTTTCGTGAAAGTTTTCATATTACCTCTGAAAATGGACAGGTAATTATATAAAGACGAAAAATGTAGTTTAGGGTTACTGTTTAGCCATATTTCAAATATAGAGTTTCAAGATTTTTGGTGGTGTTTGTTGCTGTTCTAGGGTTATGACAGCCTTGCGTTGGCACGGGCTCTTGCTCTTGGAGCAACCCGCATTTGAGCTTGAAACTTGAGAAAGAGATCGTGGGTGACAAATGAAAATATATAATGTTTTACAGAAGCGATCCCTTGTATACTTAGAGGAAGCCAGAAAGGAAAGGGTAAATGTCTTTTCGTTAGAAAGTACAGAAATATCCCTCAGAATTTATTTACTTATTTAAGTGGTCATGAGAGTAATATTTGCAATATTTCGGTCATCAAAGTTTTAGGGTACAGGAAAGGAATGGGAAAAAATTAACTTACTGAGATTGTGAGGTTCCAAGTAAAATTTTCCTCAGACGCTGGACATTATGGTGGATGGCGTAAAGGTGGTGATGCCAGAGCTGTCATTGCCAGTCCTTGGCCACTTATAGACCATTTGGCTAGCACCTGTGTCCCTCAAGTCTGGCAGTATACTGCGATGGTCGAGGGTCCATTGGTGTATCCTCGACGACGCTCTGATAAGCGGGTAACCCAGGATATTCTGAGGGCGTGGCTCTATCGCCCAGGTTGGTGGTGACTTCGAATGGAAATGTGTTTGTATATGATTGGGGTTTTCTAATAACTGTAGGTAGTAGGAATGGCTTCTGGGATGGATAGTTTTTTGATATATGCAAAGCCATGGGAAGGAAAAAAATTTGAGAAACCTTTTACAGTTTCAAGTCCATTGAGGTGGCAATTTCTTTTAATGAGGTCGGTATACTTGTGGTATTCCTTCAGAGTTATATTTGTGGTAGTAGTTGTACAATTCGGCTTTCATACATATTATTACTGTTAGTTTACACCTAGCCCTCCTACATATCGTTATTACTGTTATTATCATTATTGTTATTATATGCACACCTCGTAGAGACCTTCTCCTTCATAAGTAGGAGGCAGCTACAGAGGACAACACAACAGCAGGCACTGCCCTCACTTCCTAGAAAAGGTAGCGATATTTGCTCGGCCGTGCCATGAATAAATGCTGCTCGAAGGCAAAACATGTTGCCGTCATTGCATATTGCAGGGGAACTTCAGGCTAAATCCAGTCGCTTGGTCTGCCCGAGACTTTTCAAAAGTTGCTCTTTTCTCTTGTTGCGTTCGAGGTCAGAGTGTTTTTGGCGAAGCTGTAAAATCTCTTGGTATCAAGGACAAAAAAAAAGTGGTGCACGGAAGAGAAATATTAAATGGAAAATATTTTTTTTATTATCAGCGTAATGTATCTGCCTTTAATGAAAAAAAATGAGATTATTAATTAAAGTTGGTCTTAGCTATCAGAGAAGCGAAAGACCAACCTTGCTAAATATGAGATATGGATAAAAGTGAAAACGGTAGTAGTAAATTTCCAATAAAGCAACTTAAATCTTTTTTGCATTTTTCTTAATTAGTCACAGTCGTGGCAAAAGATATATGACCCAGCCGCCTTGAAATTGAGTTACTTTTTTTTCATTACTTTTTTTTATTAGAGTAAATGAAAAGTATTTCCACAATTAGATGTTTTTAGTAACCCACTTGAAAATATATTTTAGCAGATGTTGTTAGTAAGCAGGTTAAGATTATATTTCAGCAGAAGTTGTTAGTAAGCAGGTCAAAATTATATTTTAGCAGAAGTTGTCAGTGAGCAAATTAAAATTATATTTCAGCAGATGTTGTTAGTAGGCAGGGTAAAGTTATATTTCAGCAGAAGTTGTCAGTGAGCAGGTTAAAATTGTATTTCAGCAGATATTGTTAGTAAGGTCAAAATTATATTTCAGCTGATGTTGCTAGTTAGCAGGTTAAAATTATATTTAAGCAGTTGTTGTTAGTAAGCAGGTTGAAATTATATTTCAGCAACGTAGAGGAAAATATTTCTGCAAAATAATATTATCGAAACAGATCTCTAATTTTAGTAAATGACTCGTAAACTTGGAAACTCGCTGATGGCCACAAGGCAGCACGAATTACAATAGAAAAATTCGCTGAATCTTATAGCTGAAAAGATAGATCTATTACTATCATACGTAATAAGGAATGATGCTAAAGGAATATAAAAATACATTTGATCCAAGGATGAAATCTCAACCAAAAGGACTGAACTGGAAAACGAGGAAAATTTCAGACGAAAATAGTTTGGAGTCCAACGTGGAAGCGCAAGAAAACTTCCACGGTTCTATTTCCCCTGGTTTTCTTCTTCTTCTGTTTCCCTCAAGTGGTGTCTGGCAAGTGGGAAGTTTGACCACTGGTTCTCCCAAAGGAATTTGTCCACTTTTGCTTGAAAATCGGAAGGAATTCTTGCTTGCCTACATCATAGAAATATTAATTCTTTTTTTGTTATTCAAATGACGCTAGAGATGAACAGCTAAATGAGTTTAGGGACCCTGATGTAAAAGATAAAATAATGAAAAAAATTCTCGCCATTCTCATTGGAATCCAATCATAAGAGCGTTTACCTTCAACTTATACTGCGATGTTTACCGCTAAATAACATTGGGAAATTTGACACTCGCGTGTGATTATCAAATAAAAACAAGAACTTATTGGCAATTTTTGTTACTTCGTCTGCATTTTTCTTATATTTTATAAACTGCTTGATGAATTGGTACCAATAATCTTACAAGATAAAGTAAGGTGGTCTCTTTATAACCACCACTAAAGCTAATCGGCTCCCTGGTATTACGATGTAACATCACTTCCCTAATGACTGTTAATGTGCCCAAGGGGACACATCAGCATCGCATGACCCACCTTTAATGTCAGTAACTCTGCCTGCTGGGTTTGCCGCGACACTTGGCGGCGTAACGATGTATCGCAGTTCGTGCAATGATTCATCTCCGGAATTCTCGCTGGGCTCTTCGCTTTCGGCCTTTTCAGAGCATGATGTATGTGTGTGAGGAGGAAACTATTTCCTAAGTTTTCATGGCACGCATAAATCTTAAATTGATTTGTCTTTGAAAGAAGTCCGAAGTTGTTTGGGCTTTTGTTTGTAAGTAAAAAGATTAAAGGCAGAATTATTTGTTACGTCTTTATTTTATTCTCTTACAAAGCTTAGGAATACATTAGTTTTCTATGGCTTTCATATATAATATATATATATATATATATATATATATATATATATATATATATATATATATATATATATATATCTATATTTATAATACAAATACTATATACAGGTATGTAATATAATTATATATATATATATATATATATATATATATATATATATATATATATATATATATATATATATATATATATATATATATATATATATATATAAAACCTTAGTGAAGTGGAAGAGTGCCTTCAATTCATAACTAAACTTGGATTAAAATTTTATAGTTCAAAACGTGTCCCATGGTATTAGAGAATCCAGATTTTATGAGTAAATATGTGTACAACTATTTGTAAACGTACTTGTATATTTGTGTACATGTAATTGAATAGCAGCGTTTGGTAACTGAACCCAGTAACTGACGGATTTCATTGTCAAAAATGAAAAACAGAACGTTCGAAAAAAAATGCTTTTTAGATCTTTAGCCCAGAAATATTTCTTCCGAATATGACAAACTTTAAAATGGATAACGTTTGCCATCCTTCAGCAGAAAAAAATTGTGCGTTGTGTATTGCTTTTTATATTAAACAAACTCCTTTGATCGTTAAATAAGAAAATTTCAAAGTCCTGTTGACCTTCCAACAATGGCAGCAAAAGGACGAGCCGTTATAAAGGACATATCGTAAATTTATTCTGTGCGGGTTCCAACCTCGGAAATAAATCATGGCTCTGTCTGTGACCAGTGACAGGACCGGTCATGAAACGACGATTTCTTTCCGCTCTGACCGACGACAGAAAGTTGTTGGAGTTGGACGGTGGATGGACGCCTCTGCTAAATGTTCAGTTGGATGCAACTTAAAACGATTGCTTATAATTATTATTGCGTAGACAGTGGTTTAGTTATCGAAGCTATAGATCCTGTTATAGTTAAAAAAATTTATTTTATATAAATACACAAACACTATATATATATATATATATATATATATATATATATATATATATATATATATATATATATATATATATATAGATATATATATATATATATATATATATATATATATATATATATATATATATATATATAGCCTATATATATATATATATATATATATATATATATATATATATATATATATATATATATATATATATATATGTGTATATATATACATTTAGTTTTAGCTTTTTGGTATGTTGGCTAATGGATAGCTTTAGTTTTTTGCATATTCCTAGCTAAAATGTATGGGATATGAATATTCAACTAACTTCTATTAAAACAGTCTATAATTTACAATAAATCTGTATCCAGACTTGAATATCATACGAACCCGTATGGCTGGCGTATGTTACATTCTGAATATATCTGGAATATTCAGATCTTATGAACACAACATAGCTTTGTTAAGCGTCATTCATAGAATTCCTAATATTTATGGGTACTGTAACTAGGACTCTCACTTGTGTTTTATGGAAAGTCAAAGTTAGATACAAATAAAATCAGTTTCAGACAAACGTGCCACATTTCGTTCTCTCTCTCTCTCTCTCTCTCTCTCTCTCTCTCTCTCTCTCTCTCTCTCTCTCTCTCTCTCTCTCTCTCTTTTCCCTGGAATCCAGCATTACACGCCTGAATGGACGACGGACGGAAACGTTTCCTATCAGCTATCCTTGATACAATTAAGGCTAACAAGCGAGTTTACCTGTACCTCAATGAAGTGGTGTTTAGTATTACCTGAGGTATAATAATTTGCAGTCTGATTTTACCAAAGTTTTAAGAAAAATCTCCTAATTGCAGCTAGTTAAGAGGTTGGAGTTTACAATTTCTATTCTTATTCTTAAGCATGAGCTGCAAGGGAGAAGATTCAGTTAAGAAAAACAAGATACCTAATCGTATTGCAGAAGCTCGTCCATCACCAAGGCATCAGTAACTCGAGCTCCGTAATTGTAGAACCGTGTGAGGGAGACTTAGAATTCTAATCCAGTTTATCTACGTGTCTTAATCGGTCAGTCATCTTTGTCTCTTCCCGACATTTTTTTAAATCTTCCGGACAACTTTTTTATTTCACATCATTTTTTGGTTTGGTTACTATCAACTTCTGCTCATTACCTTTTCATCTCCTTATATTACCTAGAGACCCTTTTGTTTATTCAAGATCTAGATGATGAGCTGAAAAGACCCATAAGGAAATAAATACATTTTTAAAAAAAGAATTAAAGGGAAATAGTTCTCATCTCGGTGCTCCGCAGAAATGCGCAGACGAACGCGCCGTCGAAAAACATCCGAAACCCGCAAATGGTTTTGGATGACCTTTTTTTTCTGAAAGGAATCCTTTCCCTTGTCTTCTTTGCCGTATCTGAAACAATTCTCTTCCTTTTGTTTCCTTTCTTTTTTTCTTTGCATGTTGCCTTTTACTGTTCTATTGTTTTTTCTTTTTTAGAAAATTTCCTTTTTTCTTATACGTATTACTTCATACGTTTTTTTTTTTTTTGTCATAATAATTATTGCAGCTAAGCCTCTTCTCTTTTGCTGAGAAATAAACTTTTATTTCATATAATAGGTTAGTACGGGACCGACACATTACCTTTATTGTTTCAGACCTTGAGCATTGTTAACAATTTTTACGAACAGTTGCCAATATAAAAGGGAAATTGTAGTCTTTTCTGGTCTTTTAATTACAAGGCTGAATGCCAGTGCAATTTAGAGTGTATTTATTTATTTTGAATAGGATATGTTTTGTATCACCTATGAAATATTTTGGTACATAGACTGGACTCTCTTCCTAATGGCATTCAAGGTTATTTTTCCCTTTTGCTAATTGTTTATCGAAACAAAAGTAAGTATATTGTTCTGTCTGCCCTTTTATTTACCAGAAGTGACATTAAAACGTTTGCAATATGTTGTTAAAATGAGTGCTTGTATTTGTTGTTTTCTCTTAAATATATTTTGTGTTTCTGACTGAATTAATTTGAAAATTTTCCCGTAATTAAAATTATTACAAAAGGAATCGAAGGTACTGTATTAAGCTGTTCAAAGCCTTCTGACAAATCTTCTTGATCATCAGTATCATGCGTCCAAATATAACCTGATATCTTTGATCGTCAACTTTTGTTCCCTGAAATGAGTCTTGAGATAGATCCTCTCATTCTGTTGGTCGATGAGCTTTCTGTTATCTGCCTCTGCAGCGTGACGAATGCAAAGCAGAGCCTCTTGAATATCGTCAGAGAATTGTGCACGTGATTGCCATGAAAAAATATAACACAGAATCTTTGGCAAATTTTAACAAATATATATCTTGCGTCTGCCATAATCCCAATAAAGATCATCCATACTTGGTTGCCTATTAGAGAAAATATGCATAGCCAGAGTTTTCAACCCAAAGGTATTTTTTTTTAATTTGAGAATTTCAGTAGTAAGAAGTTAAGTCTGGAATAATGCCAGCCTTTCATTTTCAGTAGAAAAAGTAGCTTAGTCAAATTTCTAGTATTGTATTGGAGCTGATTCCAACAGATGTTGCAGCCATAGTTACAGCTAACGTCCGAGTCAGCTAGCCTTATTTTTAGTTGACCAGTTCCGCATCTTTTCCTTTTCAGTTAATAGATCATACTTCCCGCTTTGCAGAGGGCCATTTAAATTGGAAATGCCATTCACTTAGCCAAGTGTCTTTTCATTTAGAGCATGCGGAGTTTATCATCAATTATGAGAGCTTGCTGGCTGCTTTGTAGAGTATGTTTTCAATTAGAGCAAGAGTATATTAGTGGTCTTACGGAGTCCCTTTTAAATTAGAACGTGCTGTAGGCTTTGTAGAGCGCGATACTCACTTTGGAGGTACTTGGTGTCACACTAACCAGTACCAGAGGGATTTCATTCCCTTCATTTTATAACTGGTTAATAGTCTTCCTGTTAGTACAGCAATATCGATGCGGGTTGTTACATGAGGACGTTTTGTTCTGTGGAAGCTTGATTTGTACTACAATGGTCATTTGGCCAATTCTGTGTGAATGATTACGCATGTTGAATAATAATTTTAATGATAGTTTGTCCAGTTTAAATGTTGATAATAATAATAATAATAATAATAATAATAATAATAATAATAATAATAATAATAATAATAATAGGATACATTCTTCTCTGGTGTTATGTATTTGGCATCGACATTTTTGTTTTTCCTTTCTTCTTTACTTCTCCTTTTGCAGTAGTAACCGATTCATGCTCCCTTTTTGCCTTTCTATGAAACAAACATTTCCCTCGTCTTCCAGTGACCGCAGCAGGTTTGGAAAACGAAGAAAATGCTCATGCAGAATTCAGATGAAGGAACTCTCCCCGTAGCATTACGATCAAGTTATTTCTCGGGCAAAATTGAAAGATATCACCGCAAGAAACTAACTCGTCTCCCGAGATTCCCACCAATCGTTTTGCAATATATTTCAAATGCATGAAAGACTGCAGATCTTCGGACGAATGTTGGAAAGAGAAGAGAGAGAGAGAGAGAGAGAGAGAGAGAGAGAGAGAGAGAGAGAGAGAATATTCTTTGCAGTGACACATTTAGAATGTTCGCCCACGTGTGATTTCTCAAGGAAGAGAAATCCTTGACAGTGAGCAGCGAAAAAGACGGATAACGTCGCGATAATGAGTTTCAAGCTGAGGCAGCTGGAATATTTTTATTACGAAACCTTTCTGTTTGTTCGTTTTTACTTGCACGTCTGTGACATCTGTTATTTCCTCTCCAGGACACAAGAAGAGTTTTTCTGATTTCCTTCTACCTCAAAAAACACTTGAGTTTTATGTTCATCTGATATAATACAAAAAAGTGCGTACAAATTAAGTTCACTTATTTTTGCTGTTAAGTGTAGTTTTACAACTTTCCCCCACCCGCAAGTTACCCTTCTACCATCACACCCACCAACCGGCTTTTTAATCTATTCCGTGTCACCACATAATCTGACAAATTCTTTACCTAACCGTTTTCTCTTTCTTAAGTATACTCAAGGAACTTCTTCTCTGGTGACCATGGATTCCCAACACATTTCCACAAGAGAGGGTTCTCATTCACTCCGGGAGCTGTAGTACCTACCGACAACACCACCACTTCGACTTTTGTCACCAACCAAGCCGTGCACAGATTCTTTCCCTTGAAATCTCATTCTCTCATTCTCATTCCTTTCCATTCCTATCCCACCAAAGCATATTATTCCAACAACTTTGGTGTATTCCATTAAGTCCTCGGTATGACCCCTTTGTATTCAGTCACCTGTCCCCTCAATCATCCTGACAACATAGTTATTATCCAAACACTTTGGAAACGAGCGGAAGAAAACAGTAGGCCAGCCCAAGCATTGTATTGCTTACTTTGGGTATGACGGGAGAGAAAGATTTGTAATTACAAAGGACGAGAGTGAAGGAGAGTTTCTAGAAAGGTGAATCTATGAGTATTTGAGAGACGTGCTGCGTGAAATTTATCTGTCGCTTCATGCATATCCAGAGGTTCTCTGTATTTATGATCTTTGCTGTTTCCTAGAGTTGTCTACAGCACACTTTATATTCCCACTGGCGAATATGTAAGAGTTTTGAGGCGAAATTATATTTTTTTTTTCATGCAGACCAAAGACATAAACGTGGAACGTCAACTTTAAAATCATCACCTCCTCTCTTTATATTTCTTTCCTTTCCACAATTTGAAAACCTTCTCTGCCGGAGACTCACAGGCGGACGAACGCTCTAAATGCAGTCATGTAAAGAACCTCCTCTCCCCAGCATTCGTCAAGAGCTAAGCACATTTTAAATATGCACTCCCAGTATATTGCGAAAGGCTGTCAGGGAAAGAAGGGGAGGGGGGTAGGAGGAAGACAGCTGGGAGAAGGGGAAGGGAGGGAAGTCCTCAGGGACGAAGGAAAGCTCTTGGTTGTCGGGAGAACTTTCAATTCTTGTCAAAATAACATCAGCATATTTTGAGTGTGGGATGTCATCCGTATGCATTTTCCCTTTTGCTTCATGGCTTGTCTGCCAAACGACGCTGGAGGTAGTAGTAGTAGCAGCAGCTGGTAGGCATGAGAAAAGTAGGAAAAAAGTAGCAGCAGCATTGGGAAAACGAGAGTAAAATTAGTAGTGGTAACTGGGAAACACGAGGAAAGGTAGTGCCGATAACTGCGAACGACAGTTAAAAAATAAAATACAAAAAAAGAAGTAACAGAAAAGAAGCAACAGCACCTGAATGAAAAAAAAAGTAGTGTTAATTAGTAAGATGGAAGCCCAAAAATAAGAGAGTTCCTGGAAGTAAGATTAAAAAGGTGGTTGCCGTAACTAGGAAATATGAGTAACAGTTTTTTTGCTTGAGTACGAAACTAAATGAAAATTAGTAGCGGTAACTAGGAACCGAATGAAGATAAAAATACGCCAAATGCTAAAGTGGAAAGTTGTAAAAGTGGCTGCAAGACAGAATATGAATAAGAGAGCTCCTGGAAGTAAGATTAAAGCTAACTACCGTAACTGGGAAATATGAGTAACCGCATTATTGCTTCTCTAGGAAACGAGATGAAGATTTGTAGCGGTATGTAGGAAACAGAAGAGGAGAAAAACAAGCAAAAATGGAAAGTTCTAAGTACCGGACATGAACGTTAGCATCCGAGAACACTGCAAATCACACTCGACTGAAGCCTGTGTTGGAGAGGAACGTTTAAACCTTATAGTTTTATGCAATTAAGACTGAAGTTGTGTGAAATGTCGGAGAAGGAAACAAATATTGAAAGTCAAACAAAATTCCCAACTTACTCGAGTGATCTTAATTACCACGACTTCTGGTTATGAATAATAAGTAGACATTTAACGGAGCTCGTCTAAGAACTTCTTAACGAACGCCGAATTGCCGCGGAAATCCTTTCTATTCTTCGCCCTCAGAATTTCGCTGCTTCGTATTCTCTACAGGGAAAAGTCGCAATTTTCTGAAAACTTCCAAACGCGTCGCGAAAACTTTTACGACGCGTTTCGGGGAAAAGAAAAATGGATCAAACTGAGGAAGAGACAGTTTATGCTTTCGTGTGTTTTTGTGAATGATAATTAAAGCAAATAACATTATTTTGAATGCCACTGCAAAATGATTGAATTAGAGAAATAAAACTCATCTTTTTATAAAACTTGAAATCATCATGGATTTGTTGAATATATTTTTCTTAGAAACAAGTGAATGAACATTATGAAGATGCATGTTCGTCGCCTCTTATTGTTGATATAACATGATAAATATTAACAACGAATTGCCAGTTATATGCAACGGATAGAAAAGAATTCTAAATCATTACTCTTGAGCCATTAATTAACTAGGAATGCATTTGTAAAATGTGGAGTGACTGTACCAAATCAATTATTATTCTAGGAAGCTATTGA
>NC_089795.1:73160162-73187662 GCF_040412425.1 Macrobrachium rosenbergii
ACAATCAATAGTTCGAAGATCACTAAATTGTTAGGAATTCTATGAATGACGCTTAACAAAGCTATGCTGTGCTCATAAGATGTAAATATTCCAGATATATCAGAATGTAACATACTCAAGATATATGTATTCGTATGATAGTCAAGCCGGATAATGAATTGTCGTAAATTATGAACTAAATGAGAGTTAGTGTGATATTTACACATCCCAAATATTTCACTTAGAAATATTCAAAGAACCGAAATTGTCCACTAGCCTACGTTCCAAAAGAAGACTCAAACTATATGTATATATATATATATATATATATATATATATATATATATATATATATATATATACATATATATACACATCTATATATATACATATACATACACATACACGTACATACATATATATAACTGAAGTCTGCCTAAGAAAGGGATCTACAGCCTGACAACTAAACTAATGTCTTCGTAATAATAATTATAAGAAAGCGTTTGAATTTGAAAGACAGAGTGCATCCAACTGAACATTTAGCTGAGGCGTCCACCCATCGTCCATCCACCTCAACTCCACCACCTTTCTGTCGTCGGTCAGAGCGGAAAGAAATCGTCGTTTCATAACCGGTCCTGTCACTGGTCACAGACGGAGCCATGATTCATTTCCGAGGCTGGAACCCGCACAGAATAAATTTACGATTTGCCCTTCGTAATGGCTCGTCCTTTTGCTGGCATTGTTGGAAGGTCAACAAGACTTTGAATTTTCCTTATTTGACGATCAAAAAGAGTTTGTTTAATATAAAAAGCAAAATACAACGCACAATTTTTTTTTCTGTTGAAGGATGTCAAACGTTATCCATTTTAAAGCTTGTCATATTCGGAAGAAGTATTTCTGCGCTTAAGGTCTTAAAAACTTTTTTTATTCGAACGTTCTGTTTTTCCTTTTTGTCGATGAAATCCGTCAGTTACTGGGTTCAGTTACCAAACACTGCTATTCAATTACATGTACACAAATATACAGGTACGTTTACAATAGTTGTACACATATCTACTCATAAAATATAAATTCTCTAATACTATGGGACACGTTTTGAACTATAAAATTTTAATACAAGTTTAGCTATGAATTGAAGACACTCTTCTGTGTGAGTGTATGTTATGTGTGTGTGTGTGTATGTATAATGTTATCCACAGAATTGTAAGAGAATTATATACCTGTACAGCACAATCTACCTTTCAGCTAAAATAAAGAAGACAAAACAAATAACTCTGCCTGAATTCTCTTCACTCAAACAAACGAAAGCCCAACAAGTTCGGAATTCTTTAAAGGAGCAAATGAACTTAAGATTCGCGCCGGTCATGGAAAATTAGGAAAGTTTCCTTCATACATTTCAAGTCACGCTCTTAGAAGGCCGGAAGCGAGGAGCCCAGCGAGAATTCCGGAGATGAATCATTGGAGAAACAGCGACGCATCGTAACACCGAGAAGTGCCACAGCAAAACCAGGAAGCCGAGTTACTGACATTAAATGTGGGTCATAGCGGTGTTCATGTGTCTCTATGGGCGCATCAGCATCGTTAGGAAAGTGATGTTACCTCGTAATACCTGGGAATGGATAGCTTTAGTGGTGGTTATAGAGACCACCGTCCCTTACCATGGAAGATCATTGGAAACATTGGAGTTTTTGCAGCAGTTTTAAGTCACCAACCATCAAAATTAAAAAAAATTGAGATGAAGCAACAAGAAATGCCAATCAGCTCTTGTTGTATTTATTAGTCATGTGAGACTGTCAAATTTGGCAGCAACAAGAAATGCCAATCAGCTCTTGTTGTATTTATTAGTCATGTGAGACTGTCAAATTTGGCAGTTATTTACTTTTTTCACATAATTCAGGAGATTCTCCAGTGTTCGAAATATGTAGGGGTAAAAGCTCAATGTATATTGAAAGGTGAACATCATGTTGATAAGGCTTCTCTGTATTAGTAGCAACTCTCAGACTGTCCAGTTTTTTTTTTTATTCTTTTTTCTGTTACATCGGGGTCCTTATTTTGATTCGGCACACTATCCCTAGCATCCTTTGAGTATGAAAAACTAAACAATAATTCCATGATGTAGACAAGCGAGAATTCGTTTTCATTTTCAAGCAAAAATGGACAAATTCCGTTGGGAGAACCAGTGGTCAAACTTTCCACTTGCGGAGAAAAGAAAACATCCAAACGATGATGTCCATAACAAGAGGAGGAGTAAGAGTTGCCAGACACCACTTGAAGGAAGAAGAAGAAGAAAAGCGGAGGAAATAGAACGCTGGAAGTTTTCTTGCGCTTCAACTTGGACTCTAAACTATTTTCGTCTAAAATTTTCCTCGTTTTCCAGTTCAGTCCTTTCGGGTGAGATTTCGCCCTTGGATAAAAAAAATATATTTAGGGTCCCTAATACGTCTGATGTTGATAATTATTTTTCTGGAATACCCAGCAGTTATTTTTTCAGCTTTAAGATTGTGGCCTTTATTTTTTTTTTGTAATTACGAGTCATTTACTAATATTAGAGATCTGGTTTCACCAATATTATTTTACGGAAATCATTTCGTGTAACTACTGAAATATAATTCTAACCGGCTTACTAACAATATCTACTGAAGTATAATCGTAAGCTGCTTATTAACAACATCTTTTACCACGAGTATCACTAATTAATAGAAATACAAAAAACATTCAACTACGTTGTTGGAAGTTGAGTTTATGATAGTTTGTTAAAAAGAATAAAAAATCCATAATTTTTTGCATTTACTACTTCAGTTTTCACTTTATCCAGTCTCATACATAGCAAGGTTGGTCTTTCGCTTCTTTGATAGCTAACCCCAACTTTCCTTATTAGTCTCATCTTTTTTCATTTAAGGCAAAAACATTATGCTAAAAAAAAATTACCTAATATTTTCTCTTCCATGCATCGCCTTTTTGTCCTTGATACCAAGAGATTTCACAGCCTCGCCAAAAACACTCTGACCTCGAACGCAACAAGAGAAAAGAGCAACTTTTGAAAAGCCTCGGGGCAGACCAAGCTACTGGATTCAGCCTGAAGTTCCCCTGCAATATGCAATGACGGCAACATGTTTTGCCTTCGAGCAGCATTTATTCATGGCACGGCCGAGCAAATATCGCTTCCTTCTCTAGAAAGTGAGGGCAGTGCCTGCTATTGTGTTGTCCTCTGTAGCCTCCTCCTACTTTTACAGGAAGAGGTCTCTACAGGCTGTATATATGTACATATTTATTTATATAAGTATTTATAATGTATATATATACTTACTCGTGTAAGTATATATATATATATATATATATATATATATACACTTACACATATCAGTCATAAATACAACTGGGAGATTTCCGAGGGTCTGTAACTCCCATTTTCAATATAAAAAAACCATTGTGGAATGTATTTTGCCGTTACAAATACACGTGTAATTTTTTTTTGCTGTAATAATTGTAATATACAACTTAAGAAAAATTCCATAAACGTATGAAATTTCGACGAAAATTTTAGGTTTCCTAAATACAGACTTGAGGGACACAGGTGCTACCCAAATTAACAGAGATTGCTTAAGGACTGGCATAGAAACCTCGGGCATCACCTCCTGTTCGCCTTCCTCGACCATAATATCAGGAGCCTGAGGAAAATTTTACTTACGTCCTTATTTCCCAATAACTTAATTTTTCCTTTTCCCTTCTGTCCCCTACCAAATAGAATGCTAGGATACTTTTATGGCTTCTAACGAAAAGTTGGATCTTTCCTAGATAGTGACCCCCACGGGTTTTAACCCGGTGTGCATCCACCTTTGCGGCGTGTTTAGTACAAGCCCTTTGGGAATTACCATAAAAAGATAAACAAAACAGTGTAAATATCATAAAGATAATGATCATCAAGAAATATTAGTCCTAGATAACGACCCCCGAAAACCCTTGGGGATCACTATCTAGGAAAGATCCGAAAAGTCTTTTACTCATTCCTTTCTGGCTAAGTATATCTGGACTCGCTCCTGTAAATATTTTTTCACCAACTTATAGGTACTTAGCGTTTTCATCTCGAGCGTCAGTTATCTATTTTCATTTGTCACCCGGGCTAACTCACGGGCTGTCCGAGGAGCAAGAGCCCGTGCCAACATAAGGCTGGCTTAAATCTGGAAAAACAGGAACATCAACCACCGTAACTTACAGCGGGTATTCTTGTTGAGATTAAGATATATTTGAAATATGCTGTGGCTAACTGGTAACGTTGAACTGAACATTTTGTGTTAATACAGTTATGTGTCCCTTCTCATAAGTAATTAGAAACCTCCGCGAATAAGTTCATATCCTGAGGAAAAAGAATTGAGTATTACAAGAACTGTCTCCTACAAAAAATAAAATCATCAGTAAAACTGAGAAACTTCATTACAGATTTAATTTGCTAATAATAATAATAATAATAATAATAATAATAATAATAATAACAATAACAATAATACTAATAATACAGTACATGAGAGAGTAGCGTAAATAGAAGTAGTAGCAATAATAATAATAATAATAGTAATAATAATAATAATAATCCGTTCCACCTCTCCAGCCGTAGAGAAAAATCACTGCTATTCGAAGAACTCGAGAGGAGCTCTTGATGGGAAATGCCGGAGGAGAAAAGAGAGAAAAAATTCATCTTTACTGTCCTCATAGGAAAAGATAAAAATGGAATTTACAAGTACGTCACTCTCAGACCAAATTGTGTTGTGTGTGTGTGTGTGTGTGTGTGTGTGTGTGTGTGTGTGTGTGTGTGTGTGTGTGTGTGTGTGTGTGAGAGAGAGAGAGAGATGTGGTGTGTGAAATTTCAGTTTGGAAGTGACCTCCCAGAGTATTATTATTATTATTTTTATTATTATTATTATTATTATTATTGTTATTATTATTATGCAGAAAACCATCCCGCTTTTGCAACAAACAAACCATGCAATCAACAATCTAAAAATGATTGACGTCCAGAGTTTCACTTAAAACCTAGTACGTGCAAAAAGAGAAATGAATGGCAGAATGATTAAACAAAGATTACGGCAAAGAAGAGATTGCCGGTAATAGATACCGCTCATAAATCCCCTAGGCATAAAGGTAACGGTTTACCTTTGCAGTGCTAATGATTGCCCCAGTATACAAATACACACCTTTGGGAATTGTATAACTAAAATTTTTCTTTTTTTACATATTTACGGTGAAACCAGCCCATATCCTCCTCTACCCTAGCTGAGACTCCAATGCTTGGGTCAAATGGCAGCGGTGAATGTGTTACAGAATACAGGCCCAAGTCGTTTCTCTCACGTGGGATCGATCTCGGTTCTCTTACTACTGAAGCGAGACCTTTAGCCACTGAGCGTTGGAACCAAATTTGAAAGAAGTATAAAGAAATATATACAGATTTATCAATCCCCTTACAGTTTCATATGTTTTGAAACATCTGTTTTATCTAAGAAATATATTCATATCAATTCCAAAATTATAATGCAACAGTTCCACAATCTTGAGGAAGCTGTTGAAACATAACAGATGGCTAAGTAGAAAGTCGAACGCTCCCGAATGCGCACTCGCATCTTTTCTACGTTACTTTGTTGATGTTTCGGATTTCTCTCAGATTTGTCGTTCCGTTGCAGTTTTCGAGACGTGTAAGGTACAAATAGAAAAGATCATGTGAGCATTAGGGAGGGAGTGTTCTGGGAGCGAGATCACTCGATCATCGGAATGAATTGCAACGGATTACCCTCGGGACTCTCCCAGACTCTGTTGCACGAGGACCTTTTCTGGCATCGTTTTGGATTTGCCCCAAAAAACTTTTGTAATTATATATATATATATATATATATATATATATATATATATATATATATATATATATATATATATATATATATATATATATATATATATATATATATATATATATATATATATGTATATATATATATGAATGTATGTGTATTTTTTTCTAGGAAAACTTGAGTCTCAGGTGTTTTAAAGTTTTAATAAAATCAGCCGCGATTAAGTACAAGGTACCTCTGGATTACAGCGACCTCAATGAGCACATAATTCAAAATTATAATTGCAGCAATTATTGATCATTTGTTACACCAAAAGCTGCGATGTGAATAAATTGAGTAAATACACTTCTTAAGCATCTACAGTTTAACAAGGGAATGCTGGGTGCAGGTACTAAGGGCAAAGGTTAGTCAAGTAATGAAAAAACAAGAGCGCAAAAGAAAGAAATGTAAATCGAGAATGTCCCACGCCAAGCAACAAACAAAACGGAAACTACCTGAGGCGATATTGCGGAAAAAAGCGACCTCTATTCGGGAGGCAAAACTCATTCCTGCCACGCTGTTCCATTTCAAAAGCTGCAAGACAAGTTTTATTCTTGGCATCCTTTCGTATTTACTGAGACCAGGTCTCGTTTCCTTAGCTGGCTAGAGTTTGCTTTTTCCCCTCAAACCTCCCGGGCGAAATTGTTCTCCAAACAGAAGCGCTCAGGGAAAAGAAAAGAGACCCCAAAAGACTTTGTTCTCGACAGATTTCGAAGCTGCCAACATTTCTCTGCAGATTTCCCTTCCCTCCGTCTCTGGCTGTTCCCGCAAATAAGCAGGTTCCTTGTCCAAACACAAAATTCAAGTACGTTGCTTTTTTTATTAGAAGTGGAAATAAAATAATCAAGATTTGTTCATTTACCATAAATTTGTCAAGTTTTGACATAACTAATTGGCTTTCACTTCCTGTTTGAAGCCAATTCATAATGTTTCTTGAAATACTCCAACTTCGAAGATGAAATGAACGTTTTTCGTTGGTTTGTCATTTTTCCAACTCTCAAGGTTATTCCAACCTTTTACATTTGACCTTACCTTTTCATTCTTGCAGCAGAACTTCTAAATTTATTCTTTCGTGAAGGACTGCGATTTAAGAATTGAGATAAGAGTATACATACAAATATACACACATATTTCGATTTGCTTGCCAGCACAGTGGCCTCCTCCAGCTTGACTGCAACCCATTAAGTCGCTTGACTACTATATACCTAATTCATCACTTTGGTGAAGAGAAGGATCATGAGATTTAACGGGAGCGTACACACTCACTCACGTACTCGTGCATACATACATACATATAGGTACACATAAAGACACGTATATATATATATGCATATATATATACAGGTATATATATATATATATATATATATATATATATATATATATATAAATGAAGAAGTATGTACAAGTATTTATTGATTGTATTTCAGAATCTGTTATATCTAAACCTTCCAATAACCCATATAAAGAAACATATTGCTAGCTGTGATAAAATATAATGCCAGCAAAGTATAAAACGTTTGGCGTTATCCATCAAAGTCTAGAAACATCCGACAGTTTCAAAGCTTCTTTTACTCTTTACAGTGTATTCTTTTATAGGTGATGCTGTACAGCGATTAATGGTTTAATAAGCCGATAATTCCAAAATTACATTATCGATATGGCTTATAAGTAGGCCTTGACAAACTGCATTATCATTTATTTTGAAAGATTTTATCTGCTGTATATTAGAGGAAAATTAATACCAAGTGCTGTGATAAGTGTGTTTTAAGATTAATGATACGTAGCAGTGATGTATTTAACTCAGAACCAAAATAACGTTTCTAACTGCGTTGGAAGATAAGAGTTTTTGGAGAGTAAAGCGTTCAGCAAATACAAAGTAATGGAAAACTGTAAGACGATGATGTAGGAATGACTTCGTGCTATCTCTATTGGGAGAAGATTTGTATGGAAATTTATTACATAGCTGCCGCTGAAACATGTAACCTGATGTTCCACTGAACCCCAGGCCTGATTACAATTAAAAGTGGAAGGAAATGATGGTGTTAATTAGCTCCGGAGAACATGAGATGAATACGAGTGAAAGCATGTTGGTAAAATAAAAGTGAGTTAGGATTTGTACCTGAGGCATGAATAAAAGTAGATTTTCCTTGAAGACTCACGTACACAATAAGGTTGGTTAAAAGTTAAGGAGAACAAAAAGCTCAGCAAAGGCTGTGTAGCATTTATAAAACCAATTCCACGATAAATAAAAGTCAAGTTCCACTATAATTTTACAAGGCGGAGTCGTCTGGTAATGAATTAACGTAGTTGAGGTTCACTACACCAGTACGCTGGAAAGGTTGGGATGATATCGTGTCATAAAAACTCTGTACCTGCGATTCTGTGTTCTCTTGAAAAAGGACGAAAAAGTTCCCTCAGTTATTTGCGTGTGCGTTTGTCTGTCCTAACTCAGAACGTAGCGATAACTTGCAGCAGAAAGCTGAAACTTCAGGTGTTATTAGCGTATTTCCCGTCATTTGTGTTACAGTGTCTTTGCTTAAGAAATTTCAAAACGACATAAGCAAAAATGTAACAGTTTGATTTTTATGTGCAATAAAACTTTTTTTTTTAGAACTACTGATAATGATCCTTTCAGTCTTTATTGGAGGTAAAATTGCGAATATGTCGGATACCTTGGATAAATCTGGTGGAAAAAAAAATTTACAAACAATTAGTTTAAAAAAGGTCAAAGAAATAAGGGCATAACATTACCGAGCATACCTTGGAAGGTGGACCGAGTGGTTTTGGCTAAGGAAATCCCAGATAGTTTTGGGGAAGCTATAGTATAGGGGATTTGTGGATTTGTGGTTCAAGAGTTTGTAATGAAAGTCACTTCTCTCGGCACCTTTGCGGTGTGTTTAGTACAAGCCCGTTGGGGATTATCGTAAAAACATAAGCAAAAAAATGTAAATATCATTAATATAATGACCCTCAAGAAGTATTAGTCTTAGATAACGACCCCCGAAAACCCTTGGGTATAACTATCTAGGAAAGATCCCTTCTCTCAAAAATTTATTGATCTCTAACTTCTCTTTAAAATATGCTGACCTTTAACTTCTCTAAAATATGCTGATCTTTAACTTCTCTCTAAAATATGTTGATCTGTAGCTTCTATTTAAAATGCTGCTCTTTCACCGTCTATTTGAATAATCCCGACTGCTCTCTGAATGCAGTATTTATTGTAAGAGAAAAGATGTAAAGGATCGTTTTTATCGTCTGACTTACTCGGTTGATGATTTCACTTGAAAAACTTTTTTACCAAGGAGGTTCTGATTAAAAAGTTAGAATGAAACCGGTATTAAATGGCTGATGAGGATCGACATGGTAAAAGATGCAAAAAAAAAAAAAAAAAAAAAAAAACTTTAGCAAGCAATGAGGTTGAAAACATTTTTTCCTTCAGTTTAATCATTGGAAGTCTGCGAATCAAGTAAAGCAGACAAGAAGTCGGATGAAGAATGAACAGCAAATCAAAAATAACATCAACCATCTACAGTATTTTTCTGGCCGTACAGCTTCATGGAACCTAAGATTTAAGCACCGAAGGATGGAGAATATCTTATAAATGGTTCAACCGGATGAGGTGACGTTAACCTCGTCGAAACACGGGCTTTTTCACCTGCTGGAGGTTTATATTTTGACAGAAAACTAATCTTTCATACATGCTACTTATATGACTTCTCTCACTCTCTTCCCATCTGCGACCTTTTACATTTACTGGCAACCAAGTAACTTGTTTAACTGCTTAGGCTAACACCATCCCCGACTGGGATTCGAACCAAGAACCTCTACTAAAGAGCGCGTGCTACTGCTTATATAATCAGGCTCATTCACATCCCAGTAACCTACAAGAGAGAGAGAGAGACCTTCTAATTAAGTTGTAACCAATTTACCGGGAAAATAATGTTTATAAGAGGAAATACTTGATGGTTTCATGTGTCCATCTACGCTCCATATAATCATTGCAATTTCTTGCATCGGCAAATACAAAACCGTAGAATCTTAATTTTTTGGCAGAGGTTACCTTGGTAATTCCTGGCGTAAAAATGTCAATTAATTTTACTTAGTTTCAACGGGAAGTACATGATAAGATGATCACCTTGGTTTTGGCCCTGTGAAAGATGTGGCTGGGTAAATTGTAAACCTAATGAATGTTTGTGATTTTTTGAAAAGTAACATGTGCTTTTGTTATAATAAAGTTATGAAAAATAAACGAACATCATACATTTTATAATGTACAGCCCTGTTCTGTGAAGTTCTCTTTAAACAAGAAAGCAAGGTCGTTTCCGTTATTTTTAGCGTGATATGCTGTAAGAATAAATAGAAAATAAATATAGAAGTGATGTAGAACGAAAATGAATATGTGCCTTTGTATGCTCACGTTTGGTTTTATCACAGAGACCATTTTTTTATAGGCAAGTTCTGAGCACATGCAGGAACAAAAAAGGAAAGAGAATAAAAAAGCATTCATGCCAAATTACGTTAGTCTATTTTGTACCCTTATTATATGCATGCTCACGTATTTCCATAAACACAAACAAATTAGTTTCTTATATACAACAAACAAAAATGTATATACAGACTCGCCATATATTCAGAATGCTTACAAAATATTTTGTCCTTCACAGCCAACGTGCATTTTTACATATATGAGAACATACATACATAAAAAATATTTACATGCGTACATAGCATGCGTACATATCATATCCATGTGTTCGTGTATACAAACATAATAATACAGTTAAACAGTACGTTGGCTTTTTCAAACATGATACTAAGCAAGATTGAAAATTTTTACAAAGTACGAATAACCGCTGAAATATATGAAAGTTGTCTGATTTGTACTCATAATTTATAAATTTATTCGTCACATCTCTTAATACCCATTTTCTTGTAACGTTAACAGTTCAAACAAACAATAGAAATAATGATAGAAGAAAAACATCAGTTGTGAATTAGTTCATTTTTAACTTATGTAGTTCATAGCTCTTTGGTCATAGCTCTTTGTGTACCGTATTCTTACAGACATATTTCTTTTACTTCGTTTCAGTGATCTCCACTTTATGATTATTCATTGAAAGTTTGTTGCGCCCTTATAGTCACTGCTATCGTAAAAGACAATAAGTAAGTTTCTGTTTTGGCCAGGTATTGAATTAACAACAAAACAAGCAAAAGGAGGCAGATACTGTCATTTCCCAACCTCGTAATGATAAAGGGAATTAAGATTAAAAAAAAAATGAAGAATGGTAAGAGCGTATACAGTATCCAGGGAGGTTGTGTGAGTAACCATAGCCGGGAACCTTTCAGTGTGGAAAAGTAACTCGACACTTGAACTTTGAGTAGAGATGTAGTTGGAGGGACTTCACGCGTCGTGGTTTCATTTATTTATATCTATAGAGGTTCAACTGTGGAAAATCCAATTACGGCAGGAGTCCTCCCTTTTGTGGCTAAATGTACCCCATTCTTATTATTATGTGATCATTTTGGAGCTAATATTGCAGTTTATTTATTAGATGTTTATATATATATATATATATATATATATATATATATATATATATATATATATATATATATATATATATATATCAGCCTCTTTTACACACACACACACACATATACATATATATATATATATATATATATATATATATATATATATATATATATATATATATAAGCATTAAGCTACAAATGTCGTTTAACATCAATCCGCTCTACCTCGGAAATGATGTATGTATACCAAAGGGAATTATAATTGATATAAATAATGGTGGTATTCCTGAAGTAGAACCAATTGGATATTAAACGACATTTGTAGCTTAATTTATATATATATATATATATATATATATATATATATATATATATATATATATGTGTGTGTGTGTGTGTGTGTGTGTGTGTATTTGTGTTGTGTATCAGGCTAAAGGACAGAATGAAGAACAAATTACCCTCTGCTGCTGATACTTTCAAGTAACCGTTGGGCCAGGGGCACAAGCTGTAAGTCTTTGTCAGGATGAAGTTTCGCTGCTTTGTAGAACATTATTTATTCAAAGACTAATTTCTCCCCCCTTTATAGAAAATGTGCACTTGTGGAAGCATTAGGCGGACAGAAGGTGATTTTATGTTGGTACTGATATAAGCGGCATAGCCCCGGTATTTATATATCTTGATTTATTTTGCCGCTGACAACTAACACATTCCAAAGATCATGCCTAAGCAGTTCGTCAGAGGCCTCAATATTATTGTCATTTCTTTTGAAGATCTACTTTACAAATTATTTGATATTGCTAAAGCGACCAAATTGTATTACAGATAACCAGTGATGTAAATTCGATAAAAAGGGGTTATTTGTAGCAGGTTATATTTGAATATTCATATTAATTATATATATATACATATATATAATATATATATAAATATATATTATGGGTATGTGTAAACATGAAAACAAAAATAACCGGTTAATATTGTATTCAGTTTACCTTGGGAATGAATAACGTATACCTGGATTCGAGCCTATGCCTGTAAGGGGAGAAGGCACTAGGATATCAGTGACTTTATCCACTCATCTGTCAAAAGAGTTAGCATGATAGACAAAGACACTGTCATTCTAGTTCTTTACTCACAAATTCCTAAGTTCGGACCCTGGTTAGAGCAGAAGTATTAAACACGGATAGTTCCCTTTGGGTATAATTTTTTCGCAAAGTGAAGCTAATTCGATATTGATAGTTCATTAATGGCTCGATATTTGAGGACAGAAAAAGAATCGCGTATAGCTTTCATGACAGATTTCTCTCTCTCTAATATATATATATATATATATATATATATATATATATATATATATATATATATATATATATATATGTATATATATATATATTATGTATGTATGTGTGTGTTGTGTGTGCGTGCATTTTTTTTTTTACAAATCAGATAACTTAGTGTTTACTTGTTTATGAGAGGTAGAATTAATAACTGATTTGTTACTATTGTAAATTTTAATGATTCTTGCGTCTTGCAATAGTTATAAAGCTATAAGATTTATATTCTAACAACAGCAACCAAATCACAATGATGTCGGGAATGTGAATGAATAGTTAACGAAATTATTCATCTTGCGTTGGCTATGACAACAGTCTTTTGAGAGAGTGTAACAAAAGCTGCCTTTTGTCTCCGGGGAAAAAAAAAAGACACACTCTTCTTGGGCTCTTTCTCGTCCTGTTTACGGAGACCACACTGCACAGCCATAATGAGTAGGTGTCTCTGCACCTTGAGGCCGACTGGTAAGGCTATATATTTTCTTGCTGTGTCGCAATTACTCCACGCATTATTATTCCCCGTAAATCATGGATGTTTCCTCTGTAGACATAAGACCATTTATGTATATTTGGGGTCGTAGTTACGGGCGACATCTACATCTGTACAGGTTCACAGGTATATATATCATGTTCCAGCGTATGAAAGGAATATCCATGAGACGAGAGAGAGAGAGAGAAAGGAGGGGGGGTGGTTTGTCTTGAAGGTTAAAACACAATTACTGCGAGAGAACTAAAGAATGAACATATTTTTGCGACGTATATAAGTAAAAACTGATATCAGTGCAAAATTTTTTATTAAACCGGAATTTCTCCAGCTTAAATTTTTCATAAAATTGCTGCTATCGCGGTAAATTCTGAAGTATAGGACTAGTTAGATTCTCCATAGTTTTATGAATAGGTTTCAGGTAACTAAATGTATATTTTCCGTACAAGCAAAGTAGAGAAATAGAATGAGTGGGAGGTGGAAATAACGTTCCTGGAAAAAGTGCTCCCATGTCAAAGATATTAAAAGGAAAGGAGATTACATCTGAGGCTAGAATTATGTTTCACTGATAGCCTGGAGGGGAAGACAGACGACCGAAGGTAATATCTTCCAACGCAATTCCTTCCCTCTTATCCAGATCACATGCGGTAGATCTATAGCAGCAAATAATGGCTTAGGGCGACGGCGACTGAGAAAGATGAACGATAATGGAGGTCATTTTATAATCGCTCTTCTCTTGTGATTTGTGAAAATATATATGACTATGTAAGGGTATCATATTCGAAGGCATATAGGTGATAGTATAAGATAATATATATGTAAGGCCGTAGACATTATTATTATTATTATTATTATTATTATTATTATTATTATTATTATTATTATTATTATTATTATTACGGCGGAGAGTAACCCTGATGTGAAAAGCAGACTGTTACAAGCTCAAGGGCCTCACCAGGCAAAGGAGCCCAAAGCGAAAATATGAAATTGGGAAGTAATCAATAAAGAATGAGAGATCAATAGAAACACAAATAAGTAACATTTAAGATGAATAACAATGTTATAGAAATGATAATAATGTAACGTAAGTGGCCAAATGATCAGCGATGAAGTGAGATTGAGAATTAGCTGCATATCAAGTATTATGTGATGTACAGTAGTAGGTGGTATAATTTCTTCATTGGAGGGTGGTAGAGCTCTTGCTGTACGCTGTTGGCCCAGCGTTCGACTCCCCGACCGGCCAATGAAGAATTAGAGGAATTTATTTCTGGTGATAGAAATTCATTTCTCGTCATAATGTTGTTCGGATTCCACGATAAGCCGTAGGTCCCGTTGCTAGGTAAGAAATTTCACAGAATTCAACTTTGTTGTGCAACAATTTGAGGTGAGAACTTGCTGATGAAGACTGAATTAGGTAACAAAATTCAAAACACGGAAAAATAAAAGGACTTAAACAGTTCCTCAGAAGATACCGAACTCCGAAAACCTTCCAGTCTATCGATTTTTTGTGCATTTGAAAGAGAAATGAACCGGAGCTTTCTTAAAGTGAATTTGTTAATATATATATATATATATATATATATATATATATATATATATATATATATATATATATATATATATATAATATAATATATATATATATATATATATATATACTAATATATATATATATATATATATATATATATATAATAATGTGTCGCTCTTTCTGTCTGTATGTCTGTCTGTTTGCTGGTTTTTGTATTTGTGCGTGAACAATAATCACCAGTTTTCATCACAGTGTTTATGAAGCCTCGTTACAAAAAGATATAATATAATGTTCAAAAACTTTTAATTTTTTCATTGACAAAGACGTTGAAATGAATGTCCCTTGCCAGTAAAAAATCATCCATTAAATCATAATCGTAACAAATTAAAGCATTATCGGGTGATAAATATATTCTTCCCAGTAAACCCAGTGTTTACCAAAGAAGAAAGTACCAACCACCTCGAAAGAGTGAAATATTGCCTACGACTGCCATCAAACTCCCAGGAGTTAACGAGGCCACACGTAATACCTGATGCCTGTGTTATGTCCACCATTCTTTTTGAAATGACGCAGTAGGAAAACCATCCTGGAATCCACATATTGTGTCTCGTGAGGCAGTAGGAAAACCACCCTGGAATCCATATCTTTTGTCTCGTGGCCTCATTTTTTACGACGTAAGGATTGCAACCTTTAGTACTGAAGGGCAGAGTTAACTCCCATTACTAGAACAACGGTCTAGGGAACAAGCAGCTACGTGCCGTCTTCTAGGCCTGGTGCATAGAAAGAAAAAAGAAGAAGGAAAGGAAGAAGTTGGAACTTCATCAAGAAAGGAGCAATAGATCTCATTCATTCAGAAAGAAAGATGAAAAGGTATAGGAAATGCAGTAGCAGGAAGATCTCTCAATGCTTTTCAAATTGCTCATGAATTATAAAATGTCATAAGACATATATGTACCACATTTCCATATCATTTTATTGCAGTGCCGTCAGCACCTTCTTAGTTTCTTTAGCTTCATTCCTCTTTATGTGTATTGTCTTCGAAATGTTCATATGTATTGCACAAAAGCAGCTGATGAACGCATTTAACTAAAAGCATCCGACCATAAACGTAAAATCCCTCTGAGCCAGGAATGAAGGAAGCTTCTGTAAGATTTTCATTTCTTGCTGACGTTGTGTTTGGACATACTGTAAGAAGGAAAAGAGAAGGAAATAGGGTGAAAAGGAAGACTGAAGAGGTGAAATGATGCAAGTAAACGTCGATCATATTCGTCAAAACTTTTAACCAAAGATCAGTGACGTATGTAAGAGCAACACAAACGAAAATACTTTACTTCCATCAACTGAACATTAGTACTGCACTCTTCATAATTAATTAATTAATTAAACATTCAGAATTCCTAGCGATAAAAAGGAGTTCAGCAATATAAAAAGCTAGCAGCTTTGATGTATCATTCTGACTTGAGGCTTAATGTTACGTTCGGTTGCCATAGTGATTAATGATATAATGCATCAAAACTAGTATTGAGTTATGAAGAATAAAATGAAATGAAGATGCCATACTGGAGCTTATTTGACAAGGAATGGCCCTTAATAGCAATATCACTCAGTAGGCAGCGTACATTGGGCAAGCAAGGCCACTTAGCAGTGAGTTAATCAACTCTCATCAGTGAGAGTGGATTCATCATTATTAAACTTGGCCATGAAATCTGCGGCGCTGGGACTCTGATTGCAGTTGTTTCCCTGATAATCTAAAGATTTGCATTTGATTAATTGGTGATCAATGGTAAACTTTCATTGATAATGTCACAAAACTAATCGTATGATGAAGCCGCCCAGAGAGCTCATACTTCTACCAGTGTGCGTTTTAAAGTATCTCGAGAACGGTCGAACGGGATGTGATGAAATTTTTGGGATAAACAGTTGATGAGTAACTCCTACAGACAAAATTTATTTTTGGTGGAAACTGATGTAGACTGGACGTAGTTTCCTTTGTGAAAACCCGACAGATTCTTATTGATACCTGCTATATTGGTCCTCAGGGGATAACCTACCAAATGTTTTTACAAATTTGTGAATATCCGTTCGTTATTTGTGAAGTAATCTTGTTAACAGGTAGATCGACAGAAACAAAATAAAGCAAACTAAATATTCTTGGCAGATGTATTAATAGAAACTATGAACGAGAGATTGTTTATATTTCAAACCCGTTCAGTAAACTTCCGACGTACAATGAAAGAAACGTCTTGTAAAAGTTGACGCATTTTGAAGGATTTAGTAGATTTAGGAAGGGAAAAGTAAATATAGAAAGAGCTGCTTCGTCCAACTGTTCAAGATTTATTGCGTGCCACATGGCTTGTCTCGAAGATTTATAGGTTCTATAAATGCTAAAGAATACCTTTCGTTGGTAAAGGTTAAAATTATTGTACGAATATTTTAGCTAGCCATAAATCCTCAGCCTTCGCCATCCCCGGCAGGAAGAGGAAAAAATAAGTCATGTGATGTGCATACATCATATTATGAAAACTTTTCATTAGATTAACTTGTGTATTATATACATACATACATACATACATACATACTTATGTGTGTGTGTGTGTGTGTGTGTGTGTGTGTGAGTGGCGTTTCCCCCAATGTACGTGGCCCTAGAGAAAAACTACCCACTGCAACGCGTAGCTTTATCATGTGCCTCTTAAACAGTATGGCCTTTCTTTCAGCACTTATTTCAGTACCTCATGCAGCTATCAGTTTTACGGTATATTTCTCCTCCTCCCCGAAACTCTCCAGTCCGGCATAATTTTCTCGTACCTCTTGTCCTCCATTCTCTCCACTTGCCCAAACCACCTCCATTTTTGGAACACTATTCCCCACTATTTTCGGAGCCTCCTTAGAATAATTTGTTTTTGAGGCACAATACCCTTTAGTGCCCTAAGTTCTTGCTGACCAAAATCTTATGCACTTTCCTCATATCTGTCGTTCTCCATTCTTTCTACTTGACCAAGCCACCTCCATATTGGAATACTATTCCTCTGTCTGTTTGTCAGCAAACTCGTTGAATCTCTTGTCTTTGAGGCAAGATTCCCATTAGCTCCTTAAGATCTTGCACATCAAGAAGTTGCGGATGTGAGTCGAGTCCCTTTATGAAGCGGCAGCCTCCATATTGTGTTGAGGTGCCACGTTGGCACAGTTGCGGTTTTCGTGTCAGTATTACTTTCGTCTCGTTTTAAAAGAGGCTGCTGCACTACTTCAAAGTACCAGGCACCACTTCTTAAGTGGTTCTGGTTGGTTGGTTTTAGACTGAGTTTGCTTTCAGCAAACACAGTTGCCCTTGCCTCAGGGCAGTCTGTTAGCATGGCAGGGTGTGAAAAGGTATAAGAGGCTTAGTGTGGAACTGTGGATTCTTCACTAACCAACGGGACTTATATTTCTTTGGGTGTGTATTTACATCGTTGTTTTATGTTTTCTCTATTGTTACTGATTTGTCAGTTTTTCTCTCCATTTTCTGTGTTATCTATGGAAGCTTTATTGTCAAGGTTATCGAACTTTTGAATAATAATAATAATAATAATAATAATAATAATAATAATAATAATAATAATAATAATAATAATAACCGGAAATATGAAGAATGCAAACCCCGTACTTGCATATCATCAGTGACCATCATGGGTTTGCTTTTCAGTTTCGTGGTTTTACTAATAATTATCATAGTCTTACTACTTGCTTTCATAGGCATGCTCTATACTATAGTTTTCCTGGTAGCTTTTATTGTTATGCTATTAATTATCATAACCATAATATTTATCTCTCTTCATTTTGTTGGCCATCACCATAGTTCTGTTTATTTTATAGTTATGTCATTGAGTCAACTGAACTAGTCATATGTTTTCATAGCCATACTTTCTTAGTCATACATCAATGTATCACAATGCTATCCATTTTCATAATGATGAAAATTATTTAAAATTACTAACAAGACAAAATGCCTTTGTTTCCCGTTTTTGAATACTGTACAGACAGATAATATAATTACAACATCGTCTGTGCGCAACTCCCTCTCCACTTATACTCGTTCTTAGCAACCACCAATTCTTTACCGGTTCCTCGAATTGTCATTTTTCTTACGGTGCAAAAAGTGAATTAATGAAGGAAAATTAGTGGGATTCGGAGGGCTTTGTCAACCGAAAGGAAAAGAATCGGTAAAAAAAATGTCATAAAAAAATTGTGGCTTTGAGTAGGTCGCAGAATCCGTCCTGTTCTCGGAGAGCGAGCTTGACATCCTATTTGGCCTGCAACGAAAAAAAAAAAAGTCCTAATTCTAGATTAGCTTTAGAGAGAGAGAGAGAACAATGCCTCGCAAATAGCAGTGTCACAATAACAATGTCACAAAGGCTTTCCTTTGGTGCTTTCGTTAATTCCGCTGTTGTCGTTTTATTTTATTTTGCAGACTGTTTCTCGCTAATAATAGCCGTGAAGCTTTTGTTTCGTTATTGTCTGTGCGTGACAGATGGAAAACTGACGCGACGTCAATAACAGCTTCTCCTTTAATGCGCCATTTTACCCTCCGTCTTCTGATCAGTAGTCGAGAATGTGGAAAGCAATGTCGGTTTGAGGGTTCTTTTCACTCTTCAGAAATATCAAGAATATTTAGATTAGCGGATGGCATTTAGTGATGGAGAAATACTCCGCTGACCCACAATGGGAATATTTAACACGTAGGATTTTTTAGTGGCCGCTGTTGTGGTTAAAAGCAGGTAAATCGAAAAAGTTCTGCAGTCACATGCAAGAAACCCATTGAATAGATGCAGTGGTGTATTACATCGAGCAAATTATCTCATTAGAGAGAGAGAGAGAGAGAGAGAGAGAGAGCATAATTATCATTGAAAAACTACTTTTTCTTGCTTTCCATAATTTCTGGCAGACCAAAATGTATTCGCATGTCTCTGTCCGCAGTGATGCTGGCGAATATTATATGAACTAAATGGATTGACATTTAAAGTTTGAAGAGGAGATGTCAAGATACGAATCGTCCATCACTAACAATTAAAAAAAAAAAAAAGAGCTTCTAGAATAGTTCATTTATTTTTCTGCCTTTGTCTTTATTACGAAACTGCGAAAAATGATTGACTAAAAATAATTCTCTCTCTCTCTCTCTCTCTCTCTCTCTCTCTCTCTCTCTCTCTCTCTCTCTCTCTGTCTCTTCATATTGTTTAGTTAGATTTTAAAATGTCTCTTTTCGCTTGCAACCCACTTGAAATTTTTATTTTATTTGGCGGATATTACTACCCAACATGACGAAAGAGATTCTGGATTTATCTTCCGTCAGTTATGTAGAAATTGTATAAATCCCATTCAGCAAGTTTTCATTTCCTTAAGCAGATTTGTAGCCACTAACAAAAAATAGAAATATAAATGGAGTTCCTTTTACGAGCTATGCACGCGTCTTTTCATTATAAAAGAATCGGGATATCCCTGATTCCTTTTTCTTTTTAGCGTTTTTCTTTATCTTTTAAGCTTGAACGAATCTGTGGACATCATGAGGCGGGACGGTGACCCGGATAAAGATATGGAGGTCGAGGGGAAAAAGTCGGAACAGTATTTTCCATATTCGCGACATCAAGACTCTTGAGACGTCTGGCTTCGGAGAATTTATTTTTCTCTGTCCCCGAGTTTTGGAGAAAGGCTTTTCGATAAAGCCACATAATATATCTGGTACGGAAATAGAGATATCACATTAATATGTTAATTACAGACGCATCTAGTAAAAAGTGACCGGTAGATTCCATTTATGCATTTCAGTCTAAAAATCCTTAAAAAGGTTGCCCATACGGCTACGATGGTGAGGATGGGTCTGTTCCAGCTCTAAAACTATATGTGAAATACTATGGTCAGGTCAACGGCAATGACCTCGCTCTGATATGTTTCCGGGATGTGGGTTTCGATTCACTACCGGACATCTGAGTACTTCATATATCTTGCATTTGGACCTAGACTTCTGCAGCGACAACCGTATCCTGTGAAGAATTCGAGAGTTTGTAAGTCTATATGTTAGGATATATGCTTATACTGTAGATTCTGTATGTGTTGGAATATGTGTATAATTGTAGATTCTGTATATTTGGAGTGTAATGTACTATAAGATTCTATATGTTGGGATATGTGTATGCTGTAGATTCTGTATGTTGGAATATGTGTATGTTGTAGATTCTGTGTTTGAATATGTATATGCTGTAGATTCTGTATGTTGGAATATGTGTATGCTGTAGATTCTGTATGTTGGAATGTGTATGTTGTAGATTCTGTGTTGGAATATGTGTATGTTTTGTACGTGAACCATCCAAAATTCTCATTCACGAGAACCACATTAATTTATCTCGTTAATGAACGAAAGAAAAAATAAATGGATATTCAGGTCGTCCACACACAACTCGCTGACATATCGGCTTAAACCACGAAAATAGGGTTAATCATCCCTGTCTCCCTCAATTGTCTGCATTAATGTCAAAGCAACGTCGACTTCCTTTGAACTCATTAGGCTATTGTTGTTTTCGTTCCTGTGTGTCATCGGTCCCAAGTGTATTTGTGATCTCTCTGGTATTCAGTTTCGACAGTGCCATCCAATCTTTCAACTTAAAAGGAGAAATTTTTGGAGTTACAGACACAAAATGTTGGATAACAGACGAATATTCAGATCTAGGTAGAGACTTCTTGAAATTAATGTCAGAATTTCTGGCAAGACCAGCTGCGAAAATCTACTTTTCAGAGCATTCTTCACTTTCTGAAGACAAATCTACTTTTCAGATCATTCTTCGCTTTCTGAAGGCAAATCTACTTTTCAGATCATTCTTCGCTTTCTGAGGGCAAATCTACTTTTCAGATCATTCTTCACTTTCTGAAGACAAATCTACTTTTCAGATCATTCTTCGCTTTCTGAAGACAATCTACTTTTCAGATCATTCTTCAATTCCTGAAGACCAGTCTACTTTCCAGATCATTCTTCGCTTTCTGAAGACAGACTTACAGTGAACTCTCAACTTTTTTTTTTTTGTCTCTATAACAGTTTGCAGCTGATAATTGTGTCAAAGGATGTTAGTATGACGTTATGTGGAACTTTTGAAACGAGAAATGAAAATCGAGACTGGTTATTGTCCGCAGAGAGATGAAAGGCATCTCATTCTTGCAATCTCGCGATCGTGAATACACAGCTTCTGATTTTTCTTGCCTTTCCATCATTCTGTTGGGCGTTACGTTGCCATGGAAACTTTTATTTGAAAAGAAAGGTGAAAACAGATGAGGTATTGATGCCGTAATACGGAGCTCTGAATATTACGCATAGCACTTGTTATCCACCAAACGGTAATCTGAAAAAAAATTAAACCATGTCCAATTAGACGCCATTATTACGATTAGTCCCCTTTTTGTCCTTTCAAAAATAGCCAACAACCAAATGGAGTTATTATCTTCTATCTGCAACATCAAATAGTGCTTTCCAGAGCAAACATTTCATAGGAATTAGATTAAATAATGCGACCCAAATTCCTCTGACTCGCTCAGCAACTCGGCATTACCAGACCTCGTGAGGTTCAGTCACCTCTGATTATCAACTGAAAATCATTAGTGTTAACTTTCCTCATGCATAAGAATGCATACCTATTTGTAAGTACGCATATACGTTTGTTACAAACAAACCACGCACACACCCCCTTTCACACATACAACACACGCACGCACAAACACTCACACACGTTCATATATATATATATGTGTGTGTGTGTGTACTCGCACATACATATCACATACACAGGGGCATTTATATTAACAAATATTAAGCCAATTCACTATTCCCACCTTGGGTATATGATATTCACGAGGTATAGTTAACTGGATATTAAACGAAATTTGTGGCTTAATATTTGTGATCACATATACATACATACGTACACATAAGTGAGCTTAAAACATTTCACGACAAAAGCATGTTGATAATTCACTGCAATAAAGTTGAAATAAAAAAATTCCGACGAATATTGTTGAAAAAAAAACATTCCGTGGAATATTGCTGGAAAAAAAAACATTCCGTGGAATATTGTTAAAAAAAAAGCATTCCGTGGAATATTGTTGAAAAAATTCCTAGGCATATTGAGTTTTCCCCAAAAAGCAAATCAACACAGGGCCCAAAGCTGATAGAAGTGGACGTAACGACGCCACAGCCTCGCTTGCAAACCCGAGTGTGTATGCTTTCCTTTCATATTATGAGAGAGAGTAAATTGGTAATCGCTTTGAAATTCTGCATTTCCTGGGTTTACTTGCAAACTCAAATTATCTTCTTTCTTGAAACTCACATTATCTTCTTTCTTGAATAATATTGAGCTGAACATTGTTTTTGAAGCTATGAAAATTTATTAGTTATTAAATGTTATTTTTCTCTCTCTCTCTCTCTCTCTCTCTCTCTCTCTCTCTCTCTCTCTCTCTCTCTCTCTCTCTCTCTCTCTCTCTCTCTCTCTCTCAGCATTATTTCCTGCTTGCATGAAATCATTTTACGTTGACTCGAAGCTCCAGCCACTTTGAGACCTAACACACAGACACACACACACACACACACATACCAGTAATATATTCATAACGTCTTGATGAATTACATATTTTTGACAAGAATTTCATCTCAGTTTCATCAAGAATCAAGAATTTCATCTTAATTTTCCCCTGGATCAAGAATTCCATTCTAATTTCCTCCTGAATCAAGAATTTTACCTCAATTTCCACCAAAATCTGGATATTCATGATTTATTTTGTTACACGACATTATATGGAATTTATTTCAGCGTGAAAAGAATAAGGGTAGAAGAACAGACTTTCTATGACGGTACATGGCATTTATTTACAACGTGACAAGGATAAGGATAGAACAACAGACTTTCCAAGAAAGTACATGGAGTTTATTTACAACATGGTAAGGATAAGGATAGAACAACAGATTTTTACAGAATAATTTACTCAATCATCTACAAAGATTCCCTCCACACAGTCATCACAACCCAGGGGAAAGTTACCAACAACTCACTCACAACAACCTGGCGTCTCGCACACTATAGTCCCGATCGCCTTGGCAGCGTCACCTTTAAGGGATTAACGTCGGGAAGAGGAAAGGTTTCATAGAATCTTCGAAGTGTGCCTCTTGGCTGCGATGGGTGGTGGCGTCGCACCTCTCTCCCTCCTCAGTGGAAGTTGCTCTTCGAAGTTGTCGATAGCTATACTTATGCAGGTATTTTGGAATAGCAGCTTTACTTGGATAAGTTCAAACGTGTTTGGCTAAACAAATTCACATACATAAATACTGTATTATATATATATATATATATATATATATATATATATATATATATATATATATATATATATATATATATATATATTAGTATAATATATATATGTGTATATATAATATATATATATATATATATATATATAATATATATATATATATATATATATTAGTGTGTGTATGTTTATATAAATATAATATGAAAATAAAGCCAGTCCTTAAGTCATTACTAAGTTTGATGCGTGAGCACGCCTGTGATTGCCAAACGAGGCTGAAAATGGCTGCTTTGATTAGGAGCCGAAACGTCCCCGAAGAGTAATTAATATAATGATATAAGGGCTTGCCTTCGTTTTAATACTGCATTATATATATATAGCATATATATATATATATATATATATATAATATATATATATATATATATATATACATATATATATATATATATTAACTATATATATATATATATAATATATATATATATAAAATGTATATATAACACACACACATACATATATACTGTACATATATAAATGATACATATACATATATATATATATTCTAGCTGACCAGCCCGGCGCTGCCAGGAAAAATATGAATGACAGTTTACAAGTAGGGGAGGGAAGGGGGGAGGGGTTTGTGTTGATGGTCCGACTGACAGTTCTACATTTTTCATGTGGTCGTTCACATTGAACAGTCGTAGGTGAATTGACAGGTGTTACTGTGGTGACTGTCCCTTTTATGCAGGTATTACTGTGCTGACTGTCCTTTTATCCACGTATTACTGTGGTGATTGTCCCTTTTATCCAGGTATTACTGTGCTGTCTGTCCCTTTTATCCAGGTATTACTGTGCTGTCTGTCCCTTTTATCCAGGTATTACTGTGCTGTCAGTCCCTTTTACCCAGGTATTACTGTCGTGACGGTCCCTTTTATCCAGGTATTACTGTGGTGATTGTCCCTCTTAAGACGGAAGGGGGAGAAAGAAGGAAGAGGGAGGGGGAGGAGAAGGAGAAAGGAGAGTGAGAGGGGTTTGTTGACGGTCCAGCTGACACTTTTACTTTTTTCATGTGGATGTTCATCCTTCAATCAGTTGTGGGTGAACTGACAGGTATTACTGTGGTAACTGTCCCTTTTATCCAGGTAGTACTGTCGTGACTGTCCCTTTTATTTAGGTATTACTGTGCTGTCTATTACCTTTACCCAGGTATCACTGTGCTGTCTGCCCCCTTTTATCCAGGAATTACTGTGGTGACTGTCCCTTTTATCCAGGTATCACTGTGGTGACCGTCCCTTTTATCCAGGTATTACTGTGCTGTCTATCCCCTTCAACCAGGTATTACTGTGCTGTCTGCCCCCTTTTATCCAGGTATTACTGTAGCTACTGTCCCTTTTATCCAGATATCACTGTGGTTACCGTCCCTTTTATCCAGGTATTATTGTGCTGTCTGTCCCTTTTATCCAGGTATTACTGTGAAGTCTGCCCTCTTTATCCAGGTATCATTGTGGTGACTGTCCCTTTTATCCAGATATTACTGTGCTGTCTGTCCCTTATATCCAGGCACTCCTGTGGTGACTGTCCCTTTTATCCAGGTATTACTGTGCTGTTTGTCACCTTTAACCAGATATTACTGTGCTGTCTGTCTATTTATCTAGGTAGTACTGTGGTGACCGTCCCTTTTATCCAGGTATTGCTGTGCTACAATTAATGAGGAAATTCGCACTTGAACGAATTCAAAAAAAAAGCAAACACCATATATCTTGAACGTCGGGCTTAGCCAGCAGCTACTATGCACGCGCATATGGGGAAGGTACTCTCGGCTTCGGTTGCTACAGAAAGCGGATCTCTGCTTACAGGAATTATCGATATAGATTTTCAGTATTGATTTTATCGAGGCAATCAACAATTATATTAATAGATATCATAAATTATGATAAAAATTCACGTAAATTCAGATAAAAAAAATTGATGTTATAGGGGATTTATTGTTGCTTGTTAATCATACATCTGACAACGTCTGAAAGAAAACCTGGAGCGGTCAGGTGAAAAAGGACCATTATCCCATAAAGCACCTGAAGGAAAACCTGATGGAGCTACTAAACACGAAAATTTCATTTGTGATGTGTGTGTTTGTCTGTCTCTCACGGGATACGGGTTTGAAACCAACCCTATTATCTAAGTTGTGTCAAATGATAGACACTAACATACAAACTTTTACTTTTATATATAAGATATATATATATATATATATATATATATATATATATATAATCACATATATGTATATTATATATTTTTTTAACATCAAACCGTTTACTTTAACAAAGAGCGGCTCCAGAGAAAAAGCAAAACAAAGGTCCCTGTCACATATATATTTAAACTGCTGAAACGTTGATGAACCTCCTGCCCAACTAAACTTTCACCATATTAAACACGCCATACACCTGGACGTAACCCCTTTCTCTCCAATACCTCTTTCACACCATATATATATATATATATATATATATATATATATATATATATATATATATATATATATATATATATATATATATCTGTGTGCGCTCTCTCTCTCTCTCTCTCTCTCTCTCTCTCTCTCTCTCGTTTTATACCCATAAAACTAAGTTTTATTTTAACGAAGTAAAATGACAATTTTATTTTACTCCTTGATCCATCCAACAGAAGTTGGAGTTTAAAGGGCATAAAAGTTATACCAAATACGAATTGTCTTTGACTGAAGATGAAAAATAGTGAAAATGTGAATAAAGAAAAATGTGTTGAATTTTCCTTAGAAGTTAGAGTAAAGGACAAAAAAAACAGGCTAGAGTCCATTCTTCATGTCGATATTGGACGAAATATTGACTGTTGTTTTCCCTCGTATAATCATAGACGCCGCCTATAAATATGTTTGTATATTTCGTATTTCATTCGACCGCAAGCAAGGTGGCGTCAAAATCCCGGAAAGAAGTGGCGACAGTTCGCAAAAACCTTTTCCAGAACAAGGTCACTTGAGGGGGTCTTCTTCCCCCGAGTCTATTTAGAGAACACTTTCCGGCCGAAGGTTTTGAGGGAAAAAGCAAACTTCAGCAGCTGACAAAAGGAGACCTGAACTGAGTCAATAGCGAGAGGATGCTGCGTATCAGGGAGGTATTGCAGCTTCTGAAATGGAGTGGCGATACAGAATGGTTTTTCTCTGTGTGAACAAGCCTCGCGTTTTTACTTTTGCTGGGTCACTTTAGGTAGCTGTGTGTGTTCCTTGGGGTTCGGAATGCTGGAATGATACTTGAATATAGATTTGCTTTATTTTTTTACCTGTTGTCTTGGGTTGGATGATCATCAAGGTACAAAGTTCAACATGCTGAAAGGAGAAGTGTAAAAACATGTGTATATGTATATGTATAGCGATATATATATATATATATATATATATATATATATAT
>NC_089795.1:73192662-73215162 GCF_040412425.1 Macrobrachium rosenbergii
TAAATTCAAGTATCATTCTAGCATTTCGAACCCCAAGCTACACACAGAGCTACCTGAAATGCCCATGGAAAAGTAAAAACGCGAGGCTTGTTCACACAGAGAAAACCCATTCTGTATCGCCACTCCATTTCAGAGGCTGCAGTACCTCCCCGGCCCGAAAGTGTTCTCTAAATAGACTTCGGGGAAGAGAACCCCAGGCGACCTTGTTCAGGAAAGATGTTTCGAACTGTCACCATTTCTTTCGGGAATTTTGACACCCCCTGGCTTGCGGTGGAACGAAATAGGAAATAGACAACTTTCTTGTCCAAATGCAGTGCACAAATTTATGGGCGAGCGTGATTATATGAGGGAACAAAACCGTCAATATTCCGTCCAACTTTGACGTGAAATAACTGACTCTAGTCTGTTTTTTGACATGTACTCTAACTTCTAAGATAAATTCAACATTTTTTTATTCATATTTTAGTTATTTTTCGCCTTCTGTCAAAGACAGTTCGTATCTGGCATAACCTTTGCCCACCTATAAACTCCAATTTTTGTTCGTATAGAGCGAGAAAGGCTGAGAGTGACATTATCTCTCTCTCTCTCTCTCTCTCTCTCTCTCTCTCTCTCTCTCTCTCTCTCTCTCTATATATATATATATATATATATATATATATATATATATATATATATAAAGTATAGCTATATGGTGTGAAAGAGTTATTGGAAAAGAAGGGCCCTAATGTTCAGGTGTATAGCATGAATAATATTGAAGTTTATTTCCACGGGCGTTCATCCACGTTTCAACAGTGACAACGACATATGTGATACTTTTCCTCTGGAGCCACCCTTTTCAACCCAGGCAAGGAAGGAATGATTTGGGCACGCTTCTTTGTTGTCCCTCTCATTGTTCTTCGAGCTCAGTGTGTCTTTTCTCATTGACTTATGCATCTGGTGATCAGTCGACTGTGGTGAAGCCTGGGTGGAAAGATCACGAGGGAGCGTTAAAAAAAGTAGAAAAAGAACATAAATAATCATGTACATCTTTGTATGAAAAACAACTGGAAAGCCCGGATAAGGTAATCCTTCCGTCACTGGGGTGGACCCATTAAGAAAAATTCTTTATTTTGTCTCTTTATTTCTCTTTATTCAGGTAAGCTTTAAAGAACAGGGCTAGTAGTCAGGAGGGAAGAGAAAACCTTAGAAGCATCGGATATCCTTTTTGCTCATTTATATAAATATGTGAGAATTTTCACAGCCCCAGTGGTCTCCCGATCACTGAAGCTGAGCAACACGTTAGTATCTGAATGGTTGAACATATGAAGGACAGGCTGTAATATACTTAAAGAGAAAATATATGTGAGGAAGACTGAAAGTTAGTCGGAGCCCCTGTCCAGAAGAGCACGAGGCTATCCAAAGAAGGCCCAACTTACAATACAGTCTTCAGAGAGAGAGAGAGAGACAGAGAGAGAGAGAGAGTGTGTGTGTGTGTGTGTGTGTGTGTGTGTGTGTGTGCACATCATCTCACACGTACTATGTCCTTACCTTGAGGATATTTTGAAATACGCTCAGTCACACGGATGCAGGTAAAGTTCTAAAAGTTAACACTAGAGGGGAAGACGTAGTAATCCTGGAATTACGCGATTCTGTTTCTCTCCTATTAAGGTTTGGAACTCACTTCCCGCTTCCATGTTCGCTGACTTGTCAGCTTCCGCAGGACGTTGTTGGTACATAAGCTCCCTTGAGCACTGCAGGGAGCCAAGGATATGGGGCTGGTAACCTCATCCCAGAAATTAATACTAAGAAAATAACTAAAGGAACTTCCAAATTTCTAAAACTGATTGAAAGACACTTACAGAGACCAAATGGTCATGAAGCAATAACTCAACAGTACTACTAAGTAGTTAATCACAAAATCTGATTAGAGAAAATAACAAATACTGATCAGTCAGAACAGCAAATCAGTCAAGAGTGCCTGGAAGAGTTCTTCAACTTCCAAGGAGGGATGTTTAAGTTACTCTGTTACAGACATACCTTTAGCAGATCCAACTTAAACAAGTTCCCCAAAAGCATTCATGGCTATGCCCTCAGTCTCCTAACTGAAAGAGGGAGTTTCAGATTTCTGGTGTACTTTATGATTCTAAGTTCTTAGCAGTGACGTCGAGAGAGGCTATATGTTCTTTATTCTTCTCTTTCTTGCGAATAACAAGAAGCTAAAAGTAAATTAAGACTGTAAATGCTATTAGAGGTATGTTTCGTTATAGATTTTGAAGTTTTTGCACCTGATATCTTAAGAGTATCCACCGTAAAATTATACATTATTTAGAGGAACATGCCAAGAAAAACTCCTTCATTTTAGCTTATCTCACTAATTTATACAGAATTTTGTTCAAAGGTTTTAACTGAAATTACTTTATAGAATGACATCTCGTATCCTTTCCGTAAACAGACATGAATAAATTCTGGAAGGTGATAGTTCACTTCACTTACACTAGATTATCTGAACCCATGCTTAAGAAAACATACTTATATTCTCTTGTTATATGCCAGTCAAATATAAGCTCAGTTCTGCAGGCGATTGTATAAATAGTTTCATCACACTGCGATCTTCAAAAAATCGACTAAAACCTCGAGCAAACAAACCAAAAATAACCCTTGCCTTATCTGTGTAAGTATGGTAAGGCGAGCCTGGAATTTAATATCACACCAATCCAATGTTGGACTCTTTTGCGGTTGAATTAAGCCAGCAACATTTTTTTTTATCATCCCTTTCAATGGCGTTCTGAAATAGATATCTTTGATCCAATTCTGGCGATGAGAGGTTGCCATGACTCCCGTAATTTTCTAGTCATTAAAAGTCACAAGTCGAAACAGTGAAGGAACAGTGAAGTGTTTATTCATAAGGTAAAATAAAACAGAGTGTAAAGTCCTGAGGCTTCGTCTGTTTCGACACTTTCGTTAAGACGTTTTGGTTCCTTTGCTTTCTGCTTTGCTTTCGTGGATCGTCGGAAACTTCTTCAACAATTACCTCCTGTGTTACTTTCCTTCAAGCAGTTTTTTCTCTTTCAAGCCTAAACTAATTATGAGGCAGCAAGCTCGTAGTTCTCGCAAGCGAATAATCGTCTTCACCAGCATACTGCAAAATCGCTTAGCAAGAGTTTGTTTGTTGAGTATTTTTTTTTTTGTCACCTGAAAAGTTCTGTTTATTCCTTCGTATAAGTTGATGAATAGATGAATAATTTTCAAGTAATAAAATATCCAAGTTTGCAAGATTTCTTCACTCACTTAAAAGCATTATTATGTCGAAGAATATTAGTAACTATATGACAAAATGCAGTGAGATAGAGTACCATACGGAAATTGACTTAAGCCTCATATAAAAAAAGAGAATGGATTGGAATATAAAAATTAGGCCATAGACCTTGTGCTGGGACCTCTGAGATCATTCAACGCTGAAATAGAAATTGAGAATGAAAAGGCTGTAAAGGTGAAAAAGGAGGAAAACCTCGCACTTGCACTATGAAACAATGTTTGGAGAGTGTGGAAAGTTAAGATGTAAGAAAGATAATATGAAGAGAGGTACAGTAAAAGGCATGAAAGGGGTTGTAGTTAGGGGGCTGTAGGAACGCTGCAAAGACACTTCAGTTATGCCTACAGTGCACTACGTGAGGTGCACTGACGGCACCACCACCCTAATGTGTATAAAGAAGAGATGGAGATGGCTTGGGCATGTCCTTCGTACCACCCCGGGGAGCATGATACAGGATAGCATCATCAGAGTCCTTTGGGTACCAGAAGAGTTGCAAGACCGACTTTTCACAGATGAGACCTGTGGGAAGTAAAGCTACAGATGACTGGAGATTTGCAGTAGAAAGCCAGAGAGACAGAATTTTATAGAGACCTTTTGAACTGCATAGCGTTGAGGGCAATAATGCTGATAATATATATATATATATATATATATATATATATATATATATATATATATATATATATATATATATATATATATACATATATACACATATATATATATATATATATAAAATTGTCTGTTTATATAATGCATAATTGTAAAACAAAAGGAACCAAATATTCTATCCTTCTTTCTCCCTCTCTCTGTCTCTCACGTTCTCCCTTTTTCCCCTCTCACATTTAAAAATCACTGGAATGTTCCTCTACATCTTGTTTGCGCTGAACGTTTGATCCTTTGAACTTTTTCCGCGTAGTTATCTGGCATAACAGATGCGTTCATAATAACCGGCTAAAAATACATCAAGGTCCTTATCAGGGGTCACGAAAGAACACTCTCAGGCTGCTTTGCGGGAGAGAGAGAGAAGAGAAATTATCAGCCCCATCATCATTACATTATTATTTTGCGGAGACCAGGACGGGCATCAGCACAATAGGATTGACTAAAATAGTTGATCCTCAAGTTCCTGACCTCCACACAGTATCTGCAGGATTACATGCCTGACAAGTACGATATTTGGCTGGGGGAGGGGAGCGAAAATACAATCAGGGTCTTAACAGCCATTCTATATACTGGTCCCTGATTATTACAATGAGGTCGGATGTTTCGGTAATTCTGTAAATAGTAAGGAGAGTCTGCGAATTCTATACTATTCAGAGATAATTTAGTTATCGTCTTAAAATCCAAGTCCAAAGCCAACCCTGGAAGAGATGTTTGAGCATTGGTTAAACCTACCGAAACTACGTCTTCTTCGAGAGAGCAAAAGATTAGTATACTGTATCTGAAGATATATATATATATATATATATATATATATATATATATATATATATATATATATATATATATATATATACTCTTATATATATATATGTATGTGTGTGTGTGTGTGTGTGTATATATATATATATATAATGTATATCTTTAAAAATCTCTTTGGCAACGTTTCATTAAGTAACTGGTTAAGGATCATATGGCGAAACACCAGGTACTGAGTGACAGCAATACCGTAGAAAGGTTTCAAATTACGTGCCGGTTCCTTTTCCCTCTTGTTTGAGCCTCAAAAGTGCCGCATTGACTAAAGTAAAAGGGGTCCAAATGGTGTCTCCATTCTTTGCAATAAAAGAAGGGGAAATTCATTACGCTGATATCTAAACGTATACGGAGAGAGAGAGAGAGAGAGTTAAATCTAAATCAAGTAAAGAGAATTAAGTTTTAAACGGAAAACAGATAACAGAGGCTGAGGAATCACCTCATTAAACTGGTAATTGTGATCAGGATAATGCGAACTTCTGTTATAAAAGAGCCTCGTCATTTATTCCAGAAGTTCATTTCCTGTCATTTAATTCGAGCACTTTCTTCTCAATAATGAGTCTCGGAACGAGAATATTCAAATGAAGAAAGGAATAAGAGTTGCCAGACAGCGCTAGAGGGGAAAAACACGGAAACGGGAGAAAACACCGTTGGAAGCTTTCTTGTGTTTCACTTCTAACTGCAGAGTAAATTTGCTTGTTACTTCATTTTTGTCTTGTTCGACTTCTGTTTTTTATGAACGTTTGCAGTCTTTAATCTATTATACTTTAATGGGTTCTTTGCGTTAATTCCGTCTAACCTATGATGTTTGTATTAGTATTACTTGAAGGCATATATTCTTCACTTGTAAGAGTTTCTTATTTTGCATCCTGTGTCTTTGAGTCCGCTCCAGTTACCATTTTTTTAATGGTTCCCCTATTAAATACATTCTCTCTGTGCGGGGAAGAATCTACTCACAAGGACCTTCTTATAAAGAGCTCAAGAAAACAGAGGGCATCGTAGTAGAGCCAGAGTCCTCCGGACGGTGGAATGCTTCGTATTCACCGGATCTTACGACAAATCGTAAAAAAGGGACTTGACTGGAGTACCAGATTCATATGCAATTGTTGCTGGGTGTAGAGAAAGCTGCAAAACTTAGGTTCACACTGTCGCTACAGCTATCGAGTCAAAGGAAGGCTTAGGAAGACTCAGTTGTAGGAAAAAAAATTTTCGAATGAAGGCACTTCTGGCATTTACAAGAGGTTGCGATTAACAACGACTCTAGTCGGTGTACATCTCGATTTTGAGACCCTGGATGGTGTGGTTCCCAAAAATCTGCCAGCAATGATTTCGTTTGAGTTGTAATACACTGCTGGAGATCTTTCGTTGTCATGGTTACAGCAGTTGAGTGTTTTGCTCAGTAGTGTCATTTATGAAAAATAAATTGCTGGAGGTTTTGTGGTTTTCCAAGTGCGCACTGTATGGCTGCGCTATCACGAACTACGTCGAGATTGTTGGTCTCTGGCTCGGCTGAATTTTTGGAGCGTGGTAACGTAAGACCTTGGTCAATGGCGCGAAGGCTCCAATGCCCTTTCTTTTTTTAGTTCTTCAGCTGAAAACCCTATAGACAGTCGCTAACTATAAACCCAGGAGAGCTCTAAATTGATAGCCTGCAGAGAAAGACAAGATATGAAAAGGTGATAAATACAGTATATAAATATGAGCGAATAAAAAAAAATAAATACTCAAGCAGAGGGGTAGGAATTGAAATTTCCCCTTTCAGTGAGGCATAAACTTGGTAGCTGGCAGGAATAATGGCTGAGCGGGACACATGAAATTATGCAGAACGCCCCTCTGCTTGACCTGTTTATGTTCTAATTTTGACCCTACCCGACGGAATAAAAATAAAAAACTTTTTAGCCTACATGTGCCTATGAGGCCCACTTGCCCCTGTGTTCAAACAACTGGAATACCTTGAAGTGCCTATCCAGCGTGACTAGAAGAGAAGAGGGTGTTCCTACTGGAACAGTGGGTTAATAAAGCATGAAAAAAGGTGAAACTGGAAATTCCTAATGTTTCCCACACTCTGAAAATCTTGAAAATGTTTTTGTACCCTTCTTACATTGTGAAAACACTATTTTCGGAAAATTCTTGCTAGTTTAGTTAACATTTGAAATTTAAAGAGAGGGTCATTCAAGGAATGAATAGGAAAAATTCGTCAGTTATCACTGTTTCATAAAAGCCAGAATGGAATAAGTGCATTAGAATATTTTACTATACTGATGTTGTACTTGAAACAATAATTAAATTTTAATCACGATTTATGAGAAAAGTAAAATAGTTCTTTAATTCTATCTCTCAAATAAATAAAAAATGTAAATCCAAACTCCATGCCGAGCTTGATAAAAATATCCTTGACTAAAATGTTTGACTTTATAAAAAATATGTAAAAAGCAATGCAGAGGGTGTTCTGCATAACTTCATGTGTCCCGCTCAGCCATTATTCCTGCCAGTTACCAAGTTTATGCCTCACTAAAAGGGGAAATTTCAATTCCTACCCCTGTACTTGAGTAGTTTATTTTCCATTCGCTCATATTTATTTATTTATCACCTTTTCTGTCTTGTCTTTCTCTGCAGGCTCATATCATTTTAGAGCCTCTTGGGTTTATAGTTAGTGACTGTCTGGAGGGTTTTCAGCTGAAGATTTAAAGAAATAAAGAAAGGGCACTGGAGGCTTCGCGCCATTGACCAAGGCCTTACGCAAACAATCTCCAAAAATTCGGCCAAGCCATTGGCCACCAATCTCGACGTCGTGACAGTGCAGCCAAAAAGTACTCATTTCGAAGACCACAAAACCTTCAGAAGTGTATTTTTTTATAAATGGTTCTACGTAGTAGTAAGCTTATTAAATGAAACCAGGACGTCTTAAGAGCTGCAGCAGTTGAATACAATTCGAAAAATTATAATGCAGATTTTTTTAGAACTACAGCACCTATGGTCTTATAAGCGAGATGCACACCGACCAGAATCTTTGTCAACCGCACCTCCTTGTGAATACCTGCAGTTCCTTTATTAAAAAGTGGTTTTTTACAAGTAAATTTACCTAAACCTTCTTTTGACTCGATAGTTGTAGTGACAGTGTGGAAGTACTGTAAGTCATCGAGTTTTCTCGACACCAGAAAGCACTGCGTACGAATCTGGCACTTTAGTACGTTTTTTTTTTTTTTTTTTTTTTTTTTTTTGTCGCAACACACAGTGAATATGGAGCATTTTCCTTCCCCTTGGAAGTACTCTTGCTCTTTCACGATGCCTTTTTTTTTTTTAGCCCTTTACAAGAAGACCTTTGTGTGTAGAATTTTTCCCCTGCAGAGAGAAAGTATTTAGTAGATCAATATGAGAGGAACCGTTTCCGAAAAAAAAATAATAATAATAATTATTATTGTTATTATTATTATTATTATTATTATTATTATTATTATTATTATTATTATTATTATTATTATTAACTGACAATTACACAAAGGCTTAGAGGACAAAATGAGAGGTTCAATGAGCTTACACGTGAAGCATATATGCTTTTAACTAACACCAGTACGAAAACGACAAAAAGGAAATAACAGCCGAATTTAATCTGCAGTTAGAATTGAAGCACAAGAAAATGTTCAGCTTTATTTCCCCTAGTTTTCATGTTTTTCCCTCGAGTGCTGCCTGGCAACTCTTATTCCTTTCTCGATTTGAACATTCTCGTTCCGAGACTCTTTATTTAGAAGGAAACTCTGCGAATTAAATTACGGGAAATGAATTTCAGGAATAATGACGAGGCTCTTTGCGTCATCCTGATCGTAATTACCAGTTTAATGAGGTGATTCCTCAGCCTCTGTTATCTGTTTTCCATTTAAAACTTAAGTCTCTTCGCTAGATTTTAATATAATTTCTCTCTCTCTCTCTCTCTCTCTCTCTCTCTCTCTCTCTCTCTCTCTCTCTCTCTCTCTCTCTCTCTCTCTTCTGTATGCATTTAATTATCAAAGTAATTAATTTTTCTTGCGTTATTGCCAAAAACAGAGACACTATTTGAACCGTCTCTTCTTCAGTCAATGCGAGTCTTTTTAAGGCTGACAGAACAAGGAAAAGGAACCGGCATGTAATCAAAAACCTTTCTTCTGTCTTACTATGGCTCAGTATTTGGTGTTTCGCCATATGATCCTTAACCAATTAATGAAACTTATTGAAGGGATGGTGGATCTCTTGAAAGAAAAGGGACCGTCTTATGCCGTATTTTTTCCTCTTGCATTGCACATTCGTTTCATTTTGGACTTATCCGTATGTGTTCAAGGTTTTGAGGTTTACTTGGAAGAGTGGATCTGATCTTAGGATTGGATGGTTCGAGGTGGAAGTGAGGTAGGATTGATGATCTCGTAGAGTCCAAACAATATTTAAATATATATACAATAAGGTGGTATGTATCTGACGGAGCACTGTATCACTAAGATTTGCTTTTTGCTCTCTCTCTTTCTCTCTCCTCTCTTTCCAGTACATAATTCTACTACCCACGTAGTACATAATTCAGTGTGTTGGGCAGCAGAGACAAGACATATTTTAGTAGAGTTTAAGTAAATGAGCCCAGATCGCTCCATATTGGTTTGGGGTTCGAATGCCAATATCTCTTCAAGATTTCCGTTACAAGTCGTCAGCTGACAGACAGCAGTTGACATAGCGGCAAAGGAAAGAGTCACCAGACAAAGAAAATTAAAAAGAAAGAAAGGCTTATATCTCGAGATGGCTAGGAAATAAACAGCAGCCGGAATATGTTACTTTTCAGTCTGGTTTAAATCTTGCATTTTCAGTCTGGTTAAATCTTGCAGCTATTGCGTTCATACGCTACTCAAGAGAACAAGAAACTTTACGAAGCATTGGCTTTGCTACATACTGTTTTTTATATAATTTCGTTCGCGTATAAATAAAGAAAATAGGTTGCCCTACCATTCAGAATATAGAATCCTAACCGCAAAATAAGAAACAAGGAATGAACTTCACACCGTTTGTCATCTTATGCAGTGCTGCTTCTGAATGTGAAACGACCTTGTAATGATAACAATACAGTAACCCGATGCTCTCAGAGGAAATTACGTTCATGAGAATAAATACCAAGATCAGAGACAGTTGAGGATGACAGAATTGGAAGGACGCTGTCAAAACTGTTTTGAACGAGACTGTTTTTTCCTTGTATGTATTTCTTTTATTATTTCTTTATTCTTAGACGGGAAAAAATTCCCAAAGCCGTGAAAAGCACCCAGATAGAGAGGAGGCAGGTAATTGACGTATGGCCGAGTTAATCCATTGACAGTTTCCATTACAATAATGGACACCAATGGGCGTGCTTTTCCAATTTAGCACCTTGCGAAAAAAGAAAGCCTTTGCATGTGTTCATGCAGGTGAACGATTCCATGCAATGGAATTCCCATAGATCTGCAAATATGTGAGTATAAATAATAAATGGAAACATGCCACAAATTTCACATCTCTCTCTCTCTCTCTGTATGTATGTATGTGTATGTATATATATATATATATATATATATATATATATATATATATATATATATATATATATATATATATATATATATATATATATATATATATATATATATATATATATATATATATATGTATATATGTATAAGATTATGTAACTGTAAATATACAGTATATATGTATAAATGCATTTATAAAGAGGGAGATAGAGAGATTGATAATTTGCAAAGCAACTCCGCCATAATAACCAACGGATATTGATCTGTTTGTTGAAACCTCCACCCAAAATTAATTAATGCTTTAGCGTATTATCTCATTGTTAAGGAAACGTAATTATTCGCTACGTATTACTTTAAAGATTTTTACTTAAAATCTATGAGACTTGAAGATAAAGTTCTTTTATTAGACTTGTGATAGCTTCAAGAACTCATATCCCAAGCCAAAGGCTCAGACTTTTCAATCGGTCATTCTTCTCATCCACAACTTAGTTTCTACTGATATTCATCATCGTCATTTTCAGTCAGGTCCGTCAGTATAACATTTTGTAAAGGGATCTGCTAAAGGTGACGTTTTTCCCTTCTCGATTCCCGTTTGATTGAAGAGCTACACGAATGGCCAAGAGGGTAAGTGGATGGAGGAAGCTCATAAACCTTTGTATTCAGAGACTTCCATAAAAAGTCTCTGGGCCCCCGGCGTAAATACCGGAGAATTAGCCACAAACCAAAATTCTGTAGAACTAACGACGTCTTAGTGAGCTACATAACCTCTCGGCCACTGCGAGGTGAAAGGCCTTTATGACAGAACTGCTGCTCTTCAGAGACGACTCTCATTAACTTTATTATCGCCGTTATTGTCGTGGCTGCGGTAATGGCACAGCCATGATTTTCTTACAGTTTTGTTGTTGTTTTCTTGCAATTGCTTTGCTCTTCTTGAAGTTCTTGTCATTTGAGCCGGTTTTTTTTCATGTTGGAAACTGTTCAAGTTGATCTTGCATTGAAAGCAGCCGTCAATGGTCAAAGAAAAAAACGAGAAAAATTTAAATATAAAAAAAAAAATTAGTTAGTTTAGGCTATTTTATAATGCATGTTTGTGGGTAGCTTTGCCCAGGAGTCTAGTAACCTCAGTCCATAAATCATTACTTAGAAACGTGTAACAGACATCAGGAGCCTGGCAAAAAATCGCGATGAAGCCCGAGTGCGTGAGCTTTTGGCTAGTTTGTAAACCACTGATTCTGTTATAAAACTTAACGTGGGAGGAGTGATCATTAACTCTTCTAATGGCGATAAATAACTTTCATGCCCCTGCTGGAAAGCATGATGAAACGGTTCGAAAATGATCCAAAATCAGAGCTTTGCCTGAGAGATTTTTAAATATGCGCTCATTACAATTTTTCTTCAGACATATTTTACTCATTTTTTGCCATGTAGACAAAGACGTAGTTTCCTCAGGATCATTCAGTTTTCAAGTATCCCTCCTGGGTTGACTTTGGACGTAGATTTGAATACGAAAACCATAAATTATTTCTGGATAACACAGACTTTATAGACTTCCTTAATAATTCCTGAATTGTCAAAACAACTGACCTCATTGTATTAAGCAGAGACCAGTTTACAGAATGTCTGTTAAGGCCCTGTCTGTATTTTCCCTCCACTCCCCCAGCCATATCGTTTGGCACTGTAAAACTACAGATATTGTTTGGAGGTCACGAACTCAAGGATGAACTATTTTAATTAACCCTATTGTACTGATGCCCGTCTAGGTCTCAGCAAAATAGTGATGTAATGAAAATGGTACTGATAATTCTCTCTCTCTCTCTCTCTCTCTCTCTCTCTCTCTCTCTCTCTCTCTCTCTCTCTCTCTCTCTCTCTCTTGCAAAGCAGTCTGAGAGTGTTCTTTCTTGACCCTTGATAAGGACCTTGATGTATTTTTGGCAGGTTATTATGAAATTATCTGTTGTGCCAGATAACTACACGGAAAAGTTCAAAGGGTCAAACGTTCATGCAAACAGATGTGAGAATATTCAGTGATTTTTAAACAGAGAGGACCAAGGCAGAATGTGAGAGAGAGGGAGGGGAGGCAGAAGAGATGGAATATTGGGTCACATTTATACATTTATATAAAGAGATTTAAATGTATATAAATATATATATTATATATATATATATATATATATATATATATATATATATATATATATATATATAATCCATACATCAAAATGCACACTATAGTAGACAGGAGAAGGGCGCAGAAACACTCACATACCCGTATTTACATTTATTATCACAGTCAGCGTTTCTTGACCTATGGTCACATCATCGAACGTGTAAAATTATAAAATTTTAAACAGTATTTTGTTGTGTATAATTAAAATTAACAGATATACAAAGGATGAAAATTGAATTTGGAACATCATTTACACTTGAGTAATCACTTGTACTTAAATACATTTACATAATTTTTTTATTTCATAAAGGAGAATTTGAATTGAATTCAAAACACAAGACCCATCTTTCAGGGTAAGAAAAAAAACACAAAGAATATCACGTAAAACCAAAAGAAGGAGGCGTAAATATGCCAACAAACAGTCAAGTTAAGTTATGCATGGGGGAACAGCCAGTGATTGATGGTTCAGTATGTTATTGAGGCTTTCCAAGAGAAGCAATTTTCCAGGATCCCTGGCATGTCCAATAATTATAGTAGTCATATTTTATGGGTGTCTTGCAACCTTTGGCATGATTTATCATATTAGACGGACGCCCATGTGAGAATCGGTTCTGCCTTGGCGGAGACGTTTAATCGAACCAACATAATTCCCGTAACTACACCCTGAGTTATTGGTGCTCATGCACGGCGCCTGACGTCATCAAGGGACAGAGCCGATCTTTGAAAGAATACATAGTATATATCAGCATCATCGCCTCAACGCCGTGCAATGCCAAGGGTCTATAGGGTTCCGCCACTGATGTATTTCCGGGGTTTCACTTCCACAAATCTCCAGCCATCTCTGGCTTCACTTCTCATAGGTCTCATTTATGGAAAGTCGGTCTTTTGGTACCCAGAGGACCCTGGTACGAAGGACATGTCCAAGCCATCTCCATCACCTTGTCATCATTTCTTTATACTCCGTAGGGGAGGTAGTGCCGTCAGTGCACCCCACGAGTCACACTGTATGCATTACTTAAGGTTCTTTTCAGCGTCACTTCGGCACCTAGCGCAAGCCTTCATTCCTTTTACCGTACCTCCATTCATTTTATCTTTCTTCTACTTTACTTTGCATCCTCAAACAATTGTTCATAATGAAACTGCGAGGTTTCCCTCCTTTTACACTTTCAAAATATTTTTACTCTCATAGATCCAACCGCTTAGCCTTTAGCCTAAATATTTTATTCCATACCATTCTCTTCTTTACACGGGACTCAGCCAATTCCGCTTAGTATTACGTGTTGTACAATACCATCTCACTGGTCTTATATTATAATTCCCAATATTCCTCTTATTACTTTCTTTTCAGATCGACAAAATAATGCTTTTAAAGTACTTCCGTAAATTCAAAAATCTTGTAAACTTGGATATTTTTATATTTGAAAATTATTTACCTGTTCATCAACTTATACGAAGGAATAAACAGAAATTTTCCCGCTCAAAAAATTGACTCTTGATCTTTTGCAAAGCGAGTGCAATATGTTGGTGAATACGATCATTTGTTCAGTAGAACTATGAGCTCGCTGTCTCATAATTAACTTATGTGAGGAAAAAGGGTTGGAATGGTTGAAGGGAAACCAAGACTGTTTAATTAAAATGTATTAAAATAACCTCAGAAAAAATTGCTAAAACAGCTTGAAAGAAAGTAACATCGGAGTGGATTGTTATCCAAGTTTCCTACAATCTATGAAAGCCAAGCAGAAAGTAAAGGAAAAAAAGTCTATGAAAAATATAAAAATAACTAGCGAAAATAAAACAAAAGCGTCTGGGAGGAAGTAACACCGGGGATGATTGTTATCCAAGTTTACCACGGTTTACGAAAGCCAAGAAAGTAAGTGAACGAAAATCTCCGTAAGGAAGTGTCGAAACAGACGAAATCTAACGGAACTTTACCCTCCGTTTCATTTTTCCTGTGGGTAAAACCGTCGCTGTTCCTTCACTGTTTCGACTAGTGACTTTTTATGAATGGGAAATTACGGAAGTCGTGGCAACATGTCCTCGCCAGAATTAGATCAGAGATATCTATTTCATTACGGCACTGAAAAGGGTTTTCAAAAATAAATGTCGCTGTCTTAATTCAACCGCAAAAGAATCCAACACTGGAATGGGGAGATATTAAATTCCAGGCTCGCCTCACCACACACACACAAATAAGAGTAGGATTATTTGACTTGTTTGCTCAAGGTGTTAGTTGATTTCGTAAAGGTTGCAGCGTGATGAAAAATCTAAAAGATAAAAAAAAATCCAACAGAACTGGGCTGATATTTGAATTAAGTATAGATACTCGTAGAGATTATAAGTATGTTGCCTTAGGCATTAGCTCAAATAGATATCTGTTTCCGGAAAGTATTCTGTAGTGTAGCTACATTTAAAACCCTTGAACAAAATTTTGTTTAAAGAGGTGAGGCAAGCTAAAATGAAGGTTTTTTTTTTATTTCCTGGCATGTTCCTCGAAACACATAAGTTTACTGGCAATACTGCAAGTGTAATAAATGCAAAAACTTCAGGATCTGTAAAGCAGCTTATTTGTGAATGATCTTTTAGCTTTAATTTACCTTTAGATATCTGGCATTCGCAATACGTAATAGAGACCAAGAAAGAAAGAGAAGAATGAAGAACGTGAGATATGTCTTGATGTCACTGCCAAGGAAATGAGAATTATGACGGACGCCAGAAATCCGTCACTTCCTCTTTCGACATCTCGCTCTCTCCAGATTACTAAGGTCTGCTGCAAATTTCTTAGCATTAACCATGGCTCCGTGGAGTGTTCATGGGGGCTTACGAGCAAACAGCGTCCTGCGGAAGCTAATAAGTCAGCGAATATGGAACCAGAAAGCGAGTTCCAAACCTTAGTAGGAGAGAGAGATAGAATCACGTAATTCTAGAATTAGTACGTCTTCCCCTCCTGTGTTTGCCTGTAGAATTATGCATGCATGCCTGTGACTGAGCGTATTTCACAATATCCTCAAGATAAAGACATAGTATGAATAAGAGGATGCTCTCTCTCTCTCTCTCTCTCTCTCTCTCTCTCTCTCTCTCTCTCTTCTCTTCTTCTCTCTCTTTCCTTATATCCTTGTATTGTAGGTTGGCTTTCTATGAATAGCCTCGTGCTCTACTGTACTGTGGCTCAACCTACCTTCAATCTTTCTCAGATATGTTTTCTCTTAAAGTATATTACAGCACGGCCATCGTTAGTGGCCAGCCATTCCAACGCTGACGAGTTGCTGAGCTTCAGTGATCGGGGAACCACTGGTGTTGCATACATTCTCACATCTTTATAGAAACGAGCAAAAAGGATATCTGATGCTTCTAAGGTTTTCTGCTCCCCCTGGCTACTAACTCTGTTCTTTAAAGCTTACCCGAATAAAGAGAAACAAAGAGACAAAGAATTTTTCCTTGTGGATCGTTGCAAGTGACGTAAGAATAACCTTATCCGGGCTTTCCTGTTGTTTTTTACGGAGATGTATATGATGATTTGTATTCTTTTTCTGTCGCTCCCTTTTGATTTTTCCACGCAGGTTTTACCACAGTCGACTGATCACCAGATGCTTAATTCAGTGTGCAGGCCAACAAAGTCAAAATGGGTTTGAAGAAACTTGCCCAAATAATTCCTTCCTTACTTTGGACAAAATTCGGATTTCCTTATTGTAAGCCAGTGGTTTTATCAGTACACTATGACGATCAGAGAGAGAGAGAGAGAGAGAGAGAGAGAGAGAGAGAGAGAGAGAGAGAGAGAGAGAGAGAGACAGAGAGAGTCAAGCAGTATCATAAAAGCATATATGACCCCCGACGTAAATCTAAAGACAAACAAACGAATAACACTATAGCTCGCTTTCTGACATTGATGCGTCCTCTGAGTCTCTGCCGTCTTAACCGTCTTGATACCCTTTCTGTCAGGTAGCTTGAGGGCCACCTGTTACACTCTGGAATGACACCCAAGGAGAGAGAGAGATACTGACCCTTTTGCAGAATACACTCCTCAACATGATGTAGATGAAAATGTCTCAGGTGGATGTGTGGAGTAACAAAAATGGACAGGATCAAAATGAAAGAATAAGAGGAACTACCAAAGTCGTAGAACTATCAAAGAAGGCCCAGGGAAGAAGACTGCAGTGGTATGGCCATGTGTGATGAGAAGGGATTGAGACATATGTAGGGGATGAGAGTGATGCAGATGGAGGTGCCTGTGGGAGAGCAAGAGGAAGACCAAAGGAAGGTGGATGGATGTAGTTAGAGAAGATCTGGAGAGACAAACAATTGTCAGAGGACGATGTGTTTGACCGAGCCAGGTGGAGGAAAGCTGTCAGGAACATCGACCCCACATAGAAGTGGGAAAAGATGCAGAGAAAGAAGAAGACTCTCCAACATTATTTGTTTTTCTTGAAGTTGAAGTTTCTTTTATAATCACAACATGCTAAAGGCTGTGATTGGCAGGGAGCATTAATAATATCATGGACTGTGATTACTGAGGATGGAATACCTTTGGTGATAATGTAGAAGAGAAATTTTCATGGACAGCAGTTGAGGAATTAGAATACCACAGAGAACGATGAAAGAGAACAGAATGATGGCATGGCGGAAGGGGATGGTATAATACCCTGAATGAAGAAGAATTTTAAAAATACCAAAAATAATGATGTACGAGAATAGGAAACGGCGTGTTGATGGAATGAAATTGAATACCGCGGATGGTGACAGTAGGGTATAACAGTACCCAGAATCATGATGGGGACGTATGGAATAATACCACAGATGGTGATGTAGAGAAGCAGAATAATACATGGGAAAGGACTGAGGAGGATAGAATATTTCATGAAAAGTGACGGAGGATAGAATAACAACACATTATGTGACATGTTAGAACACTTACATCTTTGATATGTTGTTTTCTTCTCGTACAGACTTGATGTGAGTGTTATGCAAAACAGATTTCTATTTTTCTTTGGAGGCGTTGCCCCAGAGGCCTCAGTGTGATTGTCTCTGTTTAGGAAAAGGACAATAACAACTATTTGCTCCTTCTGGGGCGACTGATTTGCTCGCGCACCATGAGAGTTTGTGCTGGAGGAGCAATCATTCATTTATTCCTGTGCACTTGATGTTGACCATAAAAATATGCAATTTTCAAATCTGAAGCTTTATTTTATGTTGTCTGACGTCTTTAGCAACACTTATTTTCTTCCTCAAATTATTTATTGAGTAGAGAGAGAGATCCATTATTCTCTCTTGTCATCATATAATGTGAAGCATAAAAAACTCTTTTATAGAAAGCATTTCCGAGCGATTTCCGCACGTAAAATGAAACTAGACTTCACTCTTATCTTTAGAAGAAAATCATACAAAATAAACAGAGAAAAATCTTCCGTTCCAGTTGCAATATTTCTCACGATCCAGTCGTATAAATCGTCGAACTCTTTCATAGCTTTGATTAATGTGTTTTGAAAGTCTCAATGACCAACCGGATTCTTGGTGCGATTCGAATGGTCGGGATCATTACCTGGTTTATGGTGTGTTTCAGCCAAGGTTTATGGAAAGAGTTCGAGATGGATGACCCTTTGTGATGACGGATGATCCGACGAAATGCACAGGAAGACCTTCGTGGGTTTCACGATGTTGATGACCTATGAAAACGACGTGAAAAATAAACTGAAATTTTTCATGGTAGCATATTTTTTTTACCATGGTGACTCTATTCATGTACCATGAATGAGTAAAATTTTTAAAAACAGATAGGAATAACGGACGAAGGAGAGGCTTTGAACATTGCAAACGCATTCCAATAATGGAAAGATCTGTAATTTTGTGAAGGTTTGTCGCCACCCGGCATCTGTGAAACTATTCTTATATAAACAGATCTACATTTTCATTTGCGTGTGAGGTTTTGTGATTTATACCTCGTTGGTTTGAAAGTTCCATTGAATTAGCTTTTGTGTGAAATTCAATGGAAAGGCTTAAAGCAGGGAGGATTTCCATCATTCAAAACGTGTATTATGTGCATGATAAAAAGTCAAGTTCTAAGTTACTACGCGTGTAGCGAACGTATTGTGCAGGTACCCAGTAACATATCAAAATCTTTTATATTGGGAATGTGATACTGAGATGAATTACAAAACATTTCATCGAAACTTTTAAGTTAAGGTGAATGGAAGATTTGCCTGAAAATGGCCTTTTTGGCACTGAGTAAAATTTGTACCACACCGAATAATTTACGCTTGAGGGCTTGTCAATCAGTCGCTCCTACCTCTGCACTATTGGCGATCCTCTAATAACCTCTCCTCTTTGTGGCTATTGAGGGAATCTCCTCTTCTCTTCGTATTAAGAGCTGCATTTTCCTCCCATCTCTTCTAAAGTCCTTCGAAGTGATCAGTAATATTAATTAGGGAAGGACACAAGAAAAATCTGTAGACGAAGTTGTGAGGAGGAGACTTTTCCCTTAAGTAGGTGGAAACGAAGGTTGTGTATGAGCCCGTAACGCAATATGTTATCTGGAAAGAGGCAAACTCATACGGATGACAACGGACTATCAAGGTTTTAAGCTTACTTGACGTCTGCTTAGAAATCAAGAAAGCATGGTAGATGATTTTAATAAGGATATTCATGTTTTTGCTCGCTCTGAAATTCCCTTTAAGAAATTGCTTGTTCCCTGATTGGTGTTTATATATCGGTTCCACGAAAGCGCTGATGTACAGCATGAAAAAGAAATTGAGCTAATTAGAAAGTGCCCTCGAAGACTATTTATGCCTTTAACGTAGATCGTACAAGGAAAAAATACCATTTAACTGGGAATTATTTAATCTATTCAGTTATTCATGTTCATTTACAAATGTTCATATGATGGTTTTATGTACAATACTGGAAATGATCCTTGTCTGGAATACTACTAAACTCAAACTCAGTTGATGATAGCCATTATCATTATCATTGTCATCATTATGCCTGTTTTCAGGTCATAATACCAGATTTATAACTGATATCTGTACTGCAACTCAAATAAACCAACTAACTGCGTGACCTCGGATAAATAGCAATGAAACAGTAATTCTTCCCTGTCTGTGCAAAGATCCTATATCAGTGTTCAGCTAACATTTCTTTTCATTTTCACTTTTTCCTTGACTAATTGCTGTTATTTCCAAGCTCCTTATCTCGAGACAGCTTGACGTGAGGTCTAAATGAGAATGACTTGCAGTTCCATCGCACGCTTCTCGTTTATTGATGTGTTTGCTCGCATTCTTATCTCTCGTAACGTTCGCTTCCTTTGTGTACGAAACAATTTCCATTCGGAGGTAAACTTGGGAGGGGTGCCTTCCTTCTCTCTCTCTCTCTCTCTCTCTCTCTCTCTCTCTCTCTCTCTGTGTATGTATATGTCCTTCCATCTATCTGTCTGCTTACTATCTATCTATCTATATATTTACAGGTATACACACTGACAGGTCCCTAAACTACTGCTTATATTAACAAAGGCCAGATAGGTTTGCCAGACAATGGCCTAAATCGCTCCATTCCTCCCCCTCTCCCATTACTGAAATCGTTGGTGGTCAGGCGATATTGATAGCCATTAATACTTTTTTCACCATAGCCCTTATTCCCATTTGAAGAGGGGTTGCGCTGGAGTGGTACAGCTATTCGGTTTCTCAACCAGTCTTCCTGGGATGAGGTTGCTAGCCTACGCTCTTCTCTTGACACTAGGACTGGCAGGCGGAAGGCCGAGAATGATTTGTATCACCCAGTCAGGCACCAACTTTGGCCAGTTATACCCTCAAAGGTTGGGTTGAGCATTCCACAGAGTCTTACAATACATATATATATATATATATATATATATATATATATATATATATATATATATATATATATATATATATATATATATATATATATACACACACTAGCTGACGTACCCGGCGTTGAACGGTAAAAACTCAAGCATAGAATACACCCAAAAGTGTAGAACACAACCCAAAATGTAGAACACCCCGGATATTTATTTATCCCAACCTTCTATTAGACAGGAAAAGGAATCAAATCTGTCTACTGTATAGTGTAATATCAAAGAATTTTTATTTATAGGTTTTTAAAAATATAAATACAGTATACAAATTATAAAGTAAAATCTTTCACAGATTCACTATAATACTACTTTAACACAAAACTTGATTGTAAACAACATTTTTAGTTTCACCATCAGGAGCAAGAATAAATTCTTGGGCGAACCCACCCTTGAGCAAGCAACATACATAAAGTTGTCCGTGGGAAAAACGTGACGATCTCTACTCCACAGCACTTAATAGACTATCCCTCCACCTTGTTGATCGTGATCGAGAACGCAAGTCTCACTGGAAATTGCAGTCTCTTAAAGTTAAAGGGGAGATCCGTCGGAATGAGTGGTATCTGTGGGATAAAAACTGTTTCACCCTCTCCTTTTCATGTTAAGATAGTTGCTTCAAACACATTGCCCAGCATTTTTGACAATTTATATTTCACCCCTTCTGACACCCCCCCCCCTTCCTATCGGAGCTGAACTTGAACTTAAAGGGCATCGGGATTGTCACTATTCATCTCAGCGACCTCGAAAACTATAGATTAGACACTAATATCTGTCGTTTTCAGTTATTTTTACATGTCACCCCCTTCCAACCCCCACCCCCTTTGGTGCCAGTGATGTCTTACCCCCACAGTTTTCTTTTCCAGGTAGTAAATCATATGTATACCGAAGTGTGGTTTGATAAACCCATAAAGTTTATTCAGTTACTAAGTCTACTGGCAGAACCAGCTCCATTTCAGGGAAGCCCTTCCCACCCCTACCCCGTTTGGTGCCCTTTGGTGCTAGGTGTGTCTTACCCCCACAGTATTCTTTTCCAGATAGTAAGTCATATGTATACCAAGTATGGTTGAAATTGCTCGATGCGTTTCAGAGTTATGCTGAAACACAACATGTACATATACATTTTCCATTTTTATATATATATATATATATATATATATATATATATATATATATATATATATATATATATATATATATATATATATTTTCACCCTGCATATTATATTTTGTATTATGTAGCCCAAAGTGTTTGTAGCCTGACACATGTATGGATTTCCCTTTCTCCTATAGAGAGTTGGTTCACTTTTGTTGCACCACTTGCTTGCTTGTGCATTGCACATCATCCTCTCCGTGATGCACTTAAGAGCTCGTGATAGGTTTGTTTTTACTATTTTTTTATATTAATATTTACTACATCTGTATGAAGTGGTACAGAAAAGTGAAGTTTTCAATAATATTTAGCATAATTTCTTTTGTATTGAAGTAGTGTGCATGTATGTATGTCTGTGTAAGAGAGGGGGGATGAAGATAGAGGGAAGTGTATGAGTAATAACGCAGAAATACGCTTCGAAAGACATGGAACTGATTGGTTGTCATTAAAGGACAAAGTAATAATAGACCTGGACAAGAAGACGTGGCAACCCTCCGAACGAGTTGGAATCCTTCCAGCTCTGAGGAAATCGCTCCTCTTAATCTTTGAGGAGTTTCCCTCCCAGGTTAAGGAAAGGTTCACTCACCAAGTATTCTTTTCCTTTTTTTGATGTGCATAAAAAGCGCAGCGCCCATGAGGGCGTTAAGGCTGTCTAGGCTCCCTGATAGCCAGAGAAGTGGGAGCCTGCGGATTCCCTCTTAAATGGAAGGAAAATGTCACCTCGGGAAGGGGCGTCAGGGATTTCGGCAAGCAATATTGATCTTGTTCCTTGCCCAGCCAACGATGTCTGGGTGGTCACGGTCGTTGTCTTCAATTTCATCTCATCTTTTGGACTCTCCGTCTCTTCGTGTGACTTTTTTATGCCATTTAGGGAAAAAAATTATACGTCCATCGAAATGTTTACACATACATGGATAACAAACCAAATAAAGGCAATTTTCTTGTTAACCAGAATGGTAAATTCTTTGTATGGGTACAGACTTTAAAGTATTCATATCATCTAAACGTGTGTATGCTCCGCTATAGACGAGCAGAGAAGAG
>NC_089795.1:73220162-73245162 GCF_040412425.1 Macrobrachium rosenbergii
TCCGTGCTGTTTCGTCCTCCGCATTTCGGTTTTTATCTTTTGTGCTGTGAGGAGTGCTATTGCCTTTGTGGGCAATGTCGATTTTATAGGCGTTACCATTAGAGAATATTCCATATATATATATATATATATATATATATATATATATATATATATATATATATATATATATATATATATATATATATATACATATATATATATATGTGTGTGTGTGTATGTATATATATATATATATATATATATATATATATATATATATATATATATATGTTTTTATATATACATATACTGTATATGTATATGCGTACATGTATATATATATATATATGTATGTATATATATATATATATATTTATACATATATAGATATAGATATATTTCTACATTATATATAATATATATATATATATATGTATATATTATATACGAAAGTAAAATTATACATAAATCTAAAATGACCAATATTGCCATACAGACACCAATCCTTGTATGAAAATGAGGCTTTATTTAACCATTTCGATTTCAGAATAAAGCCTTGAGAAGAAATTCGGGAGTCAGATGGCGATATAGAAGGTGGGGGTGAGAATGATAAAATAGGGGAATTTACGGACGTTCCGTATGTAGATGAGTTGATGATGAATGGGGGATGGAGATGAATTGGAAACGTCCCTCGCACCAACCCAGGGGAATCTTAAGTGTTAGGGGGCTCCTTTGGCCACCAAGGGTGTTTGAAGACCCAGACCCCCTTTCTTTGATCGAAGCCATGAGATCGAGGCTGCACATTTATAGAGGAAAATGCTTAAGAAGTGGTCCTTGCTTTTGAGGCCATGATATTCAAGATACATATATATATATATATATATATATATATATATATATATATATATATATATATATATATATATATATATATGTATAATATACTGTATAATATACATGTAATGCATATAAAAGTTATATATATACATATTAATATATGCAGTCACACAATAGCCTTTTTCCTTTCACGGGGCCGGGGTGGTTAATACCGGAGGTGCCTCCCTCCTGGTTTTCAGGGTGCTTAGTGACTGAAGGCTTCCGGTTATTCTTGATGGTTACCCATTCAAGTATTAACCAAACACCGGGTTCGTTAACTTCGCTAATGAACGACCAGCGTTATAACGAATGCAATGCTGCCATCGCGTGTGCATATATATACAATGGTCAGTGTCTCTTTCATACTTTTAACTAATGTTTCGTGCAAGAATCTATGTGCAGAAAACTTCCACAACTCTGCTTCAACACTATAGAAGGCTCATCAGCAGCACATCATATCCTTTTTAGGTCTTACTCTTCTTCCTTTCCTTCTTTCTAACCATTTAAGATTCATTTTCATATCCCATTGTTTTACACCAACTGCTACTATATTTTCTGTGACTTCTCACATATCCTCATCCTTAAAGATATTGGAAAACCATGGAGAAATAACACACCAACTTATACACACCAGCCAGTCACTCTTCTAGTTATATAGCCTACCAGTTATTTCCTTGCAATCATAAAAACTTGTAATTACTACCAATCACTTATCTTCTGTACAATACGTAATTACTACCAATCACTTATCTTCTGTACAATACATTCTCACCGCCCTCCACATTGCCTCCCTAGCGGTTCTATTATCAGCTGTTTCTAGGGATGCATACATGTCGCTGACATCTTTTACCCTTTACCTTCAAGCTTCTCACATAACTATTACTTGGCAGACACCTGTCACACATTTGTTCCTTGTTGAAACTCACGCTGTTCTTCCCCTATCAATCCTTCTGTTATGTGTTGTTTTATCAGTCAGACTCCTCCTTATACATTCCTTGCATATTAAGTAATGTTACGCCCCCATTAGTCATGTCTTCTTATACTCGTATGACACATGGAGATTGGGAATCCGAGAATCAGTCCTTTTCATTTTCATCTCTTGTTCTAGAAGTCTACCTTTGTTTACAAGGGTTTGGTATATCGCTAAGGCTTTATTGACATGACAGGAGAGCATGTTATAGAAATATGTTACTTATTATGTCCAATATTTGAAATTCAAAACATACTGTGTTTGTTTGCACCCCTCTCTCTCTCTCTCTCTCTCTCTCTCTCTCTCTCTCTCTCTCATTACGGTCTCCATGAAAATAATAAGTAGCATTTCTCATTAGAGTTTCCCATAAATTTCCCGCATCTTCGGAGCTCTGAGACTCTTGCCGAATTAGTTTCCCTAAAAACGAAACGCTCCAGCCATCCTTCTTTGCTTGTCTGGCAAAATCCCTCGGCTGATAGTCCTTGTGCCATCCTCGATTTATTTCTCTATTAAGACAAAGCTTTGGGCGCATCTGGAGGGACTAAATGCAATTAGCAATATCCTGGATTTTTGAATTGTTATTATTATTATTATTATTATTATTATTATTATTATTATTATTAATGGCGAAGAAATCCACAGTGGTATAAATGTAAATATATATTAGAAATCAATATATGTTAATATATATTAGAAATCTATATACAAACAAGAGCTTTCGAAAACCTGCTCGATTCTCCTTCTCTGATTGAGAAGAGAATCGAACAGGTTCTTGAAAGTTCTTGTTTGTATATAGACTTCTAATACATATTTACATTTACACCACCGTGGATTTCTTCACCATCTTAGTGGCTCATACTGTAATGAGATTTTTTATGAATTATTATTATTATTATTATGCGTTATATCTATGTCATCCCATTCTGATTATCTCCTCTTCTATCACCTTTTCTTGTATTCATTACATTAGCGACAGTTATAAACTTACCTCCTACTCACATAGCAATGATGACAGGAGGTTGACCTTATACCTTTAAAAGGCACTAAGAAAACAATAACTAGAATCTTTTAAGGATTTTATTCAAATTCAAAGAAAAAATTTAGCCGGATCTTTACCATTTCATTTGTAATCGTAAACACTAACAGGGTTTGAAGTGACGAAAATACTTAAATAAAGATAGCTCTAAAACAGTTATTATTTCACTTGTAATATTACTGAGCAAAAAAGCAACACAAACAAATCACTTACGTAGGATTTGTTGAATTTTCTATAAAGATGCGTATTCACGCTTGCAAATCGCAAAAGCAAGAAAGAAGTTTAATTGAAAAAAAAAGTAAAGAAATCCTCGGTAAAGGTCAAAGGCAAAAGTGTATTTCGAAACGTTTACCTCAGATGACCTGCAAATATAGCATGGTTCTCTCTCTCTCTCTCTCTCTCTCTCTCTCTCTCTCTCTCTCTCTCTCTCTCTCCCTCCCCATCTTCTTACGCTTACCTCAGATGACCTGCACATATAGCAATAGCTCGCAAACTCTCTCTCTCTCTCTCTCTCTCTCTCTCTCTCTCTCTCTCTCTCTCTCTCTCTCTCTCGTCTTCTCTACCTCAGATGACCTGCACAAACTCTCTCTCTCTCTCTCTCTCTCTCTCTCTGGCTCTCTCCTCTCTTCTCTCTCTTTTTCCTTTCTTCTTCTTCTTTTCTTCTTCTTCTTCTTCTTCTTCTTCAATGTGGCTCTTAAATAATGAGGCTTTCACTTGAGCTGCTCTCTCTTAATTATACGTCTAAGCTCTCCCGCCACTTGTCCCTGCAAATACAAAATACTCTCCTTCGTCTCCAACGGGATATTGAATGCGACAAGGGAGAGCCTCTGCTCTGGCGGGACTCGTTTCTCAGCATCTTTATACTGTCTTTATCCCATTTTATTATTTTTGTACTCTTTTATTATCTTTTATTATCACTATACTATCATTATACCATTTGTCTTTTTTACGAACTATATACTATTTTTTTATCTCTATACTATCTTTATACTGCTTTATTATCTTTATATCCTCTTTACACTATTTTATTTGCCGTCTGTCACTGTTTATTTATTGGTTATATTCTTATGTTTTTACGACAGTTCTCGTTTCTTGACGTATTCTTCTATTCTGTAGGAACGCGCCTTCTAAGTTAATCCATCTTGAATTGTTCCATTTGTAAGTGCGCGAACTTTGAAAATTAATAACAGTAATATGATAATGCATTTAAATAATTGTAACAACATAAAAAAGTTTTGAATCAGTAGAGGATTTTGATTCAGGGTCAATATCATTACCGAACTAATCGAGTGTCCATTTAAACCCTACAATTCATGCTTGATTTTGCAAAGTGTGTGACAAGCAAACAGCCAGTGTTTGAAAATGCCAGCTTGTAAATATGAATATACCTTAAACACAGTTCAAAAGTATTATGAAACAAAAACATAAACTCTAACTATACGCATACAGGCTCGGAAACCGTGCCGCCTTGGAAACGTGCCAGAGGGTCGAAAACTTTTGGGATAACTTTGCTCGCTTATTTCTTCCCTGCATGAAACTCTAAATTAGAGCAGCTCTCAGTTGTTCATTTCCGAATTGGGGAAAAAGCAGTGGGAGTCATTAGCGGATATTGTTTCGCGTCTGCGCCCTAATGAAGCCAATCCAGCGAAGGCTTGGCTTTTTCGAACTTTGTCCATGGGATACCTGCGAGTAACTAGCGACTCTTAATGAGCCAGTAAAATCCCTAATTATCCCCACTTAATTGCATATATCCTTTCCCTTTATGGGCAGCCAGATCGGCAGTGAAGCCGTCTCTCTAATTAGTCATTAGGCAGAGCGTCCGAGAGGCACCGGAGTGAAGAGTGTTAGGTCACTGGGTTATTAATCCCGTGAATGGGATAGTTAAGGCTCGTTCACACTGCAGGATTACCTCAGGAATCCTTAAGTGCGTCACTTCATACTTTTGAAAGTGTGAAGTTCACGTCTGTTTCTCATGATTTCATTATCTTTTTTTTCCGTAAATTTATGTATTCCTCGTGTTTAGTGTTCATAATATAGAATATTTTCTCAATTTTCTCTCGATCAGTTCGTTTGGTTGTAGAGGTTCATTTCAATCCACTGATTGGCAATGGTCAGGTGGTGTCATGTCCCAAAAACATTTGGCCTTCATTGATGGTCACCTGTACAAGTACCAATCAAGATGGTGGTGATTCGCGAAGCTCATCCTCTAGATATAATTTCTATCAGATGAAGTTGTGAGAGATTGTTCCATGATGTATATATATATATATATATATATATATATATATATATATATATATATATATATATATATATATATATATTTAATATACACATGCATGTGTATGTGTTTGCATATGGGTGTTTGTTAAATCTGTGTGTCTGTCTGTCTGTCTGTCTCGTTAAGATAATGTGTCACCAGTGAAAAGGCTTGGGTATGATTATTTAGGTATGTTCTGTTAAACACTATAGTGTCTCTTGATCTGTGCAGTTAGATTCACATCTGGTAGATAGTTGACTGAGGTGGGTTGCAATTAGGACAGTTAAGGCCATCAGCTTAGGATACTCGTCCCAAGAGATTTCAAGAAAGCCGAATGGCCAACACGGGGAGCCACCCTTTCTAAAAGAGGGCTTTTTACACTAGGGATTCAAGGTCCAGCATCTCAGGTATTTACTTTGGTACCACTCTTTTTTAGGGGAATTGGCTGGTTTACGATGGAAACATATATATATATTATATATGTGTGTGTGCTTGGCTGTAATATTTTTTTCGTGAAGTGTTAATAAATGCGTGACATCTACTTTGTAGCACCTGCTTCAATATTTTCAATACTAACTCTCAGATCTGTAGTGAACCACACGAGGTGAGTACAGCCAAAAATTGATAAAAAACAAGAATTCGAAAGAAAAACTTGACACAGATTTCACAGTTTAGAAAATTGAGGATTAATTTCACATGCTAGGTTGCGTCTCTATGAATCGCCAGCTCCTGAGAAAACCTCAAATATATATCTGCAAACCATGCCGGCAGAGTGTTTGCAATTTTTGTTGATTCTAATGAACATGTGTCATACACTGCTTTCAGGCTATGCCTCTACAGTTTCTTGTATTTTATCTCATCTTAAAGGCTGAACTTTTGAGTTTTTTTTTGAAGAAATAAACAAAAATTGTTGCTCTCTTACTCCATTTATTTTTTCTTAAGCTTGCTGCAGTTTCAGTCATTAACTTATGGCTGTCATCAGGGGTATAGTGAATCTGTTAAAGAAGTAATATCCATTATATAAATGAATACAGCGAGAAGATTGATTAAAAACAAGAGTGCAAAAATTAAACAATAACATATAAATTTCACAGATGAAGAAAAAAAGTGATAACCAAATTTCACAATAGGGTGCTTCTCCATGGAAATGCACTAACCTGGATCCTCTGACTTCAACAAAAAATTGCGTTTGCGTTCTTGGATTTAGAGTACTCCATCTAGAGCATCTAAGAGATGTAAAAACAAAGTTAACAGAGAACTGATGAAAATGTGATTCTTTAAAAATTCCCTACGATAATTCTATGAAGTTACCAACTAATTTCTTATTTACGTTGCAGAAAGGAAGAATTGCTTTTACTGTTTTCGACAATGTTACAAATGCTATAAATTAGGCATAAAAAGTATTTATGCAAAATGAGTCAGACTACTTGATTAGGCGCTTATCAAGGGGTGGGCTCTTAGAGTAATTGTCAGAAATAAAGCAGGATATCTGCAGGAGTAATACGTCAGATTTGTATGGTAACAATGTCCATCAGTTGCATTTGCAATCCCACTCAACAATTCTTTTCGAAAATTCTTTCCAAAGAAACCAGGAAACATATTACGACCTCTGCTTTTCATGGTGCAGTCGGTTTACGAGCAGTATCATGAAAGAGCTAGAGGAATTAATAGGATTTGGTGCTTTGAAAAGAAATATTTTTCAATGAAATATTTTTCTTGGGAAGCCATTTTAACTGAGGACTTTACAGTGTTTAACATTACTATCAGTTTTTATATTTTTTTTCTCTTCTTTTCACAGAGCATATTCTAAGTACCTTTGTCCATGTCTGTTTTGTCATATATATATATATATATATATATATATATATATATATATATATATATATATATATATATATATATATATATATATATATATTTTTTTTTTTTGCTATAAGGCTATTTACGGCCGAGTGTACGGTATATCTCTATAGGCTATTTCACAAACGCGTATGTCAGTTGACCGGTATTTCAATGCTACCCTCCCGGTCTGTACTGTACAGCTTTCTATGAGAACAGATTTTATCATCAGAAGATGGCAGCGGATGATGACTGATTCTTTCTAGCGACTACCAAGGTTTGGAACTCTCTTTTTCCTTCGTTTTTCCACAACACAAGCTTCCATCCTTCGGTTTTCTTTACACGTTCTTATTGTGCTTTCTTCGGCTATGGGCTAGATTCGGCCTTGTCGTCCATCCCATGGCCTGTGAATTTAAATCTATACTCAGTAAGAAGCAGTGTGTATCCATATATTTGTGCTTAGCGTAACAACAAGTCTATCGGTAATAAACTTCACGATTAGACTATCTGCCATCTAGCCATCTCTCATCACTGGTCCCTGTGGGTTACTGGCTGCTGAAGAGCAAGATCCCGTGCCAGCACGAGGCTGACTGAATCTAGATCGGTCCCTGTGGAAATGTGCTGAATTAAGGTACTCAGGGCCGAGCTTCGGTACAGTAAGCAATGTTCCTCGAGTCAAGACTTGCTATCACAATTTCTGTTTGTATTACCGACATTTTTGGCGGTATGGGTACTCTCAGAATATTTTTTAAAATGAATAAAATATCTCCAATGTTGACTCTCCAGCCTTTATGAGTCCTCAGTATCTAGTTGATATGTAATAAATGAATCCTGATCATAGGAGAAATAATTCAAGTCAGTAATAAACAAAACGAAATAATGTGTCGGCTAAATGAAGCTATAAAGAGTATACATGCCAAATACAACATTCTGGTAAATATGCGTACGTTTAATTAACAAAATATAAAAATTGTGGTAAATGTTGCATCCTCGTAGACATATTTACCAGGAAATAACGAGCAGGTAAAAACTAACAGCAGAGATTCCCAGAGAATATCCATGAGAACACAAGAATTACCGAGCACATACATAACAGTGACCAGTTGGGACCGCGATATCCTGGCTGCAACGACCCTGTTGAAAGAGCTTCCATAAATCTGCTTTGTAAGCTTAATGACCTCATTTCTCAAAGATAACGAAGACTCCCAACATTACCTATCATAGGATCGCCGTAAATGTCGAAAAAAAATTTACGAGTGGAAATACGTGCAACTGTTCTTTATCATGCCATATCCATATATATATATATATATATATATATATATATATATATATATATATATATATATATTATTCCTGTTATATTATTTCTATATATATATATATATATATATATATATATATATATATATATATATATATATATATATACTTCTACTGCATATTATTTCTATATATATATATATATATATATATATATATATATATATATATATATATATATATATATATACACACACATTGTGTATATATTTCATCGTTCTACACATATATTACAAAATACCTGCATGGTCTTGCGGATATGTTCCAAGATACCAAGTTCATATGTTCGAAATAAACTATCCGAAGCAATAGAACAGTTTCGAAGGAATCTGTGTATGTAAATGTAAAACTTCGAGAAATATATATATAGCGCAATCTCCCTTGAATCAAGCACGTTCCAGTTAAAATTATTTCACATATTTCTCAGCGGTGTTATTCTGCATCCATTGCCTAACGTGATTATATCTTTTTGCTGACAGAGCCTTTCAAGAAGGAGGAGAGGAGCAATAAGAGGAATGGAGAGGACATGGGAAAGGTATGAAAATCATTTTTAAAGTATTTGTTTTTATTCTCTTTATTTTCTCTCTTATTTTCATTGTCTTTTTTTTAATGTTCTTTTTATTTTGCGTTGGCATTTTAACATCAACCAAAAAAATGACAGCGAGATAGTAGGAAGATATTACACTGAATATGTATAGAAGGAAAAGACATTTGAGAATAGAAAATTATTATAGTTTTACCAGTTCACAAATGGGAATACAGTAGCCCCTCAACTTATAAGACACTGCGTTACTGGCTTTCTGGTCGGTACCAAAATCTGATGAGTACCCAACACCCTGTAGTATAGCCTACACTTCAAGGTTTTCAAGTTATCCTACATAATTTCTAGATTAAAATAAACTGCCCTTCGCACTTCTCATTTAATTTAAACGATTTCATCGGAAAAGCTTCCTGTCTTGGAAAGTAGACCAGCAAAAGGACATCACAATAATGTAGCGGATATGTAAAGAAATCAGAAAAATTGAGGCATTACTGGATATTTATCACTTTTAATCACTAGAGGTTTATGTACTTTTGGAATATATTACTTGTTAATCTGTATAACCCACAAAGCATAGATCAGCCTCTTTCTTTGGAGTTACGACCAAATCTTGTTATATTTTCCGACTTAGGAGAGGAATGGCATTAGGTCGTCCTTCCCATTAGTGTCCATTTAGAAATAGTTGCTAAAGCTGTAGATCTTTGTCTTGATTTTTCAGTGTTTTAGCCATGGTGAGATGACGTTATTTTATTACTTGATTTCATACTTAGCAAATGCTTGTGGTATAATTTCTGTGGGTTTAAAGATCGCGGAGTTACAAAGTAACCGAGAGGAAATTGAATCATACGGAAGCTAATCTAAGAATGGTTAACTGTTATCAGGCAATAAAAATATTTATGCAATAACAAGGGTTTCGCTACAAAATTCTGCAAGAAAGGATTAAGTAAAACCCCTTAAAAGATTTGTCTAGAGAGTTGTAGCTGCGTATACAGGCCTATTACCTCGAGAGCAAATTGTGGACAGGCCTAACACTGGTCGTATCTGTCATTGTCAAGTGTTAGACACATGTGGTCAGTATTCGTAATACGACAGATGATAGTAATACGTCGTGATTAATACATCGTAACCCAACTTGACCTCGCTGTGTTATACGTGATCTTGTTAAGTACTCAATGTATAGTGAGTGGTTCCGTATTTAAAACTAAATTTAGAACATTTCCGTGTTTAGAACAAACTTATTTTTGTAGGGTAACCAGAAAATTAAATAGGAGAGATAACATCCAGATGTTTACGATTTATGCCATGTCACATGGGGTGTTGGTGAAACTGAGGTGGAAAATATTAAAAAATTATTATTGAATACATTGTAAAGAAGTTTGGTTAATTTTTGGTTTTGGTTTTGGGAACATTTTAGAATATTCACGACAGATTGTATCTAGTTAGAGGTGAGATCTTTCCCATGGACTAACTCTGTAAATCAGTAGTTTATTTATGCGTAATTTTGATTTTTGTTTTGAAAGTCTTCGCGATTAATCGGTCTGTTTGAATAGTTGAAAGATCATTGCGTGGTTTATGCTGTTTTGCGGAAGTCCATTAGATGGGTATGTGATGAACGGTTCGGTATGATGAATGCTGTTTTATCAACAACACTTTAAAAGTAGAATTTTGGTGTACAACAGCGCTGAGTCGTTAGGACTTCGTAAGGGGGAAGAAGTAAAAAGAAAAGATGAAAAGATTTTCAGAGTTACTTCTTTTTGGAGGGGGCGGGGGCTGGGTTTTGATTGCTAGTTTTATTATTATTATTATTATTATTATTATTATTATTATTATTATTATCATCGTTGTTGTTGTTGTAAATATGTATGTGTATATTTTTATATTAAGTCTCAGTAAATTGCAAACCCGCATGTCGAATGCACTGATTACTTAGTAATTGTTAAAGCTTTTTTTCGCTGAATATTGGTCAAATAACAATTACACCTTTTGAGATCCAATGACACACACACACACACACACACACACACACACACACACACACACACACACACACACACTTGAGCGTCATATGCAATCTAACCTCGGAAGTTCCGGCATAACCTATGTACGCCATAGTAAAGAACTGTGAAAATAAATTCTTTTAAAGGTCACTTTTCTTCATCACAGCAAAGAAACATTTGAGTGGTGCAAAAAGATACTTTGTAATACTTTGTAATTGTGAAGGAGGCAGTGGACTAAGCTTAGAACTGGCAGCTACCGGTGATTTATTGTAATTTTGCTTTGTTCAAAAAAGTTTGTAATTCTTTACTTTATTCTTGTCATTTTAGTTTTAGCTAACTTTTACACGTCCTTTTAATCATGTGTTCTCTCTCTCTCTCTCTCTCTCTCTCTCTCTCTCTCTCTCTCTCTCTCTCTCACGTACTAGGAAAGTGCAGATATTCAGCTTTAAAGTGACACCAGAACTTATTATCCTTGCATGAAAAGTTAGTGTCCTTAGACCGATCTAAGAAGAATTGCTAAGTAAAAAGTGCGGTCGGTAAACTATCACATGTCTCTGGGACAGATATGATTTGACATATACCGTACCTATACTTCAAGGCGTAAGTAACAGAAGAGGCTTTTGTATAATACAGAGGCAGGAGGACGCAACTGAGCCGTGGAGAGAAGTTGCTAAGCCCTTTTATTAAGCCTATATTTATTTTTGCTGGCTCATTCACTGGGAATTTATCTTTTAATATCATGCTCACAAATATTTATGCTGAACTGCTGTGCCTTCTGATGCAGGTTTGAATTCTTGCATAGAGTAAGAGTTTGTTTATTTCATTCCCAAATTCTGAATAAGATTATCATAAGAAAATGTCTCTAAAGTTATTAGGAAATCATGTCAGGAGTTCATTATATATGGTCGTTGTATTTCCAGCATTGTATACTTTGGAAAGCATTTTCTGAGCCAGTGTCTTCTGCTGTATTTCTTAGTTTAACCAGCTTTCCTAGGGCTGGCCCGAAGGATTAGATATATTTTTACGTGGCTAAGAACCAACTGGTTACCTAGCAACAGGACCTACAGCTTATTGTGGAATCTGAACCACATTATGACGAGAAATGAATTTCTATCACCAGAAATAAATTCCTCTAATTTTTCCTTGGCCGCTGGGAGAGTCAAACGCTGGGCCAACAGCGTGCTAGCCGAAAGCTCTACCCACCCCTCCAATGAAGAACTTCTGAGCCAGTGTCACTTCATTAGAAACCAGTATGGTATTTTGTCATGAAAATAGGGTAAATTGAAATTTAGTAAATAATGAATGAAAAATTATGAATAGCTAAATTCCGTTGCGAATTGAATGAATGAATATTCACCGGTAAGGAATCCACTTACAAAGTTGTGGATTGATCGTTAGTACCTCTTATTTGGACATCCCATTTACAGTATAGAAACATGGGGGAGCATAAGCTTTCTAAATAAAAGGAAAGTCTTGTTGGTGGCCGGTAACTGTGCCGCTCAGAAATGTGCAACACTTGATATTCTTGTCACTTGTTAAAGTGACAAGTCTCTGCACAGAAGGAAATGAAGTCCAAAATAGACTCAGTAAAAGGAGATTAGATTTAATTGCGAATACTCTCGTGACTACCTAAGCATAGTTGGCTGGGCAGGGAACAGGTCAACAAGATCAATATTGTTTGCCGAACCCCTGTGCGCTTCCTTCCGGAGGAGACATTTTCCCTCCATTTATGAGGGAATCCGGGGGCCCATATTTCTCGGGCTGTTAGGGAGTCTAGACAGCCCTATTGCCCTCATGGGCGCTGCGCTATTCATATGAGAAAGAAAGAAAGAGAGAGAAAAGATTGTGAGTGAACCTTTCCCTAACCTGGGGGAAGTTTCCCCCCAAGGTAGAGAGGAGCGATTTCCTCAGAATTGGAAGGGTTCCAACTCGTTCGAAGGTTGCCACGTATCCTTGTCCAGGTTAGTGTTTGATGTGGCTTTGAACAATCAACATTATTTACATATCTATATTTTATCGTGTTGTATTTCTTTCTTGTTATTCATATTCTTCTATAGCTGTATATCACACAAGCCTTGCTAAACCTAAAGTAAGTGCATACGAAGCATTTAAACCATAAACCTCACGTCTGAAATATGACGATGGCGTTAACCTTGCATTTGCGTTGACGTCTCCAGATTTCCTCGAATTGCATTGAATTGGTCGCTGGGGAATGTGAAAAAACCATAAAAAGAGGATTCTGGGTTTTGCCGTATGGGATGGTTGCTGTTTTACTGTGTGATCAATCTGTCTCTTTCTTCATAAACATAATTTTTTTTTTTTTCAAAAATCTGGAGTTATGGATGTCAACTTTAATGAAATCATGTGTGTTTTATTTCTTTATTTACTTCATTACTTCAGAAAAAAAAGATATGATAACATTGGCGGAAACGTAGACAGCTTCTTATTTAGTATTTCAGTAAAAGATTAAGAGTCTAGCAATAAGAAAAACATTGAAATTCGTGAAGTCAGATCACCCAAAACTCCACTATTATTTGAATGCCATGAAGTAAATATCGGGTAAACTCCATGGAGACCGAAAACCGATCGCACAAATTGGATACAATTCTTGCTGACCCGGAGGACTGAAAATTTCGACGCACGTTTTAGTCAGCAGTGGAAGAAATATGTTTTATTCACATAAATCACAAACCCCAACAGCCGTATTTGCATAATACCTCGATACCTACCAAACCCGGCAGTCACAATAATAAAAATAAGGAAAAAAGGGAGGAAATGAAACGCATCGACTATAAAATGCAAGCTCTTTTCTCCTCGAAATATGTTTTATTCAACATGGTTCACTTGAATATTGAAACATTTTAAGACTGGCTGCCTTCGATGTGTCTTTTTCCTAAATTTCGTGGTTGGCGTATTGTCAAGTTTCGTTTTGTGCTGTAGAGAAGCAGATATTTCTGTGTTTGAATACATTAGTGAAAAAAACCCTTAGAAAGAAAATTACAATCAAACTTTACATCTGATTAACATTGTCAAAAGTATCACTGAAGTTAGTAGCAGTCATACAAACCTCACGATGAAAATCTAGGGTTTTTTGTAGGACATTGGAAATTGCAATACGTGCATCTCATTACCCAGGCCATTGAGAAATCTAAACTGTACACTGTGAAACAGAAGATTATTTTCAACATAGACTTATAGACGTTTTGCTAACAGATTTTCAAAAACGGTATAAATGAAGGGAAACAGCTAACTTGCTGATTGGACACCGCTGTGCATGGCTGATTAAAAATCCAGCGACGAACCCTTTAAGTTAACTAAACTGCAAGTTATCTTGTATCGAGGTGTACCAGCGTCGTGACTTAGTTGATCGAGTGGCCTTTTGCGTCTCTGGCACAGAAACAAAGCTAAAGAGTATATCATGCTGATCCTTGTCCAGTAAAAGTCACAGGTTCCAGACCTACCTATGGCCACAGTCAGTTTACCTATTAAGAAACCAGTCCAATAGCGTTTGTAACTGTCTAAACCTAGCCACGGAATCTATCAGTAAATCTACCTAAAGACAAGACTTCGATTGCCAGTTATTCCCAAGATTTATTCCTTCATTCTTCTCAAGTACGAGTACTTTCCTTATGTAAATCATCAAATAAGTACTATATATCACTAAAAGTATGAATTTCTATTGATTTTAGAGAAAATCATCATGGAAAAATCTTAACGTAGTTCGGGAAGTGACAGGAAACTGAAACGAAGCTTTGGCCTTTTGTTAGTGAGTAGATTCAGTGCAAGTGCCACCAAAGTGCAAAATTGTAAAAAAAAAATCATGAACTGCGTAGCCCCGCGCTCAATTTTCTTTTTATTTACGTGGCTGCGCCTGGCCCTTTTGGCATACAAGAAAGATGTAAGCGAGATCTTGAAAATTTAAGAGAAAATACTTCAAGAACGCAACAGTAATTTAAGATACTGTAAAACGTAAGGGTGCAGCATCTACGGGATAAGTAATTGGTGAAAACTCGAAAAGTAGGACACTCTTAGATAAAATTCCGTATTAAATAATCATGTTCAAAATACCGTATTAATAACAAAGTACAAAAGGGTTCCAAAACACCTCGAAAAAAAGTACCACAGCTTAGGGCAAAACTTACGCTGACAATACAAGGCAATGTTACTCGAGCACTTTTTACCGGGAATTTTTAGCGTCTTCACTCTGAACTTCAAGCATTTGACCAGTACTAGTTGTAACACTGAAATTGCCCATGTTGGCGCCATAAGGAACATGTGCGACTTCCATTTTCCAGGAATATATAAAAAAAAAAAAATGGCCACTTGATGCAGTCTGTTTCCAAGATACTAAAAGATGCCACAAACTCCCACCCGTGCACTGCGTTAAGCCGATATTTGTCGCATAACTTTCAAAGTTATGCGACTGGAAACACCAGAAGTGTTCCATTTTCCCAAATGGAAAAAGAAACTTTTTTTTTTTTTACAAAAAGGGTTACATCGAAGGCATGAAAACAGTAAATAGATAATTTAGGCGACTGTAATCTAGGTAGCAATGTGACCACAACGCGGAACTAAAAGAGATGCTACTTGACAATTGCAGATGTAAATAAAGACAGCATAAGCCTCTGAAAATGTATACCAAGCCACTTCGTGTGAAGTATAAGGGTTTTACACTCGACTCGCAGTGGTCATAGTGTATTCCTTAACAATTCATTACCCCTTTGTACCTGGTTGTTAATCGATTGCTTTGGAACGCACCTGGGATGAAAAATTAGAAAAAAATAAGACATGAGACATCAGCGATCAGTGTACCATCAGGTGTGTACCATCATATAATAATCATATAGTACCATCATATAATAATGAGGTATTGTGTGTACCATCATATAATAATGAGGCAATCCTGATAGTTCAGGAATGAAACAAATTAATTCTTTTACTAGGCTACCGTTTTCTGTCTCGTTCGCTCGCATATTTACCAATGTAATCGCAAACATGCATATTCTGCCTTATGCTTCTTTTTAGGATTTACGATTATACGAACCGTCTTTGCAGATTTCTGCTTATTTGTCATTGTCGTGTGTCAGCTTTCTTTATTCCCACATTTGGGTATTTCTGTTCTGTGGAACCTTGCCGTGCATTCTTATGACCCTTCCGTATTCCATCATGTGTCAATAATAATTCCGCAGTCTTTGATGATACGGAAATCCCGGATTTACTTGGAATGTGATGCCAAAGTCTTGCTGTGCTAGTTTAATTGCTCGCATTTGTACCGACTTAATTTCCAGTAGACATGATTTCCGAGTCTTAATCTCGTTCTTTAATGTCCTGTGTGTGTGTATGTGTGTGTGTGTGTGAGAGAGAGCGAGAGAGAGAGAGGTAGTAGTTCGAGATTTTCAAAACTGTAAAGATTGCAAATAAATAATTTCGTCTACTTTTCAAATATATACTGTATATATATATATATAATATATATATATATATATATATATATATATATATATATGTGTGTGTGTGTGTGTGTGTGTGTGTGTGTGTGTGTAACTCCAGTTTTCGTTAGAATTTTTACAAAAACATGGAATATTTGGATAACCCTGATTATTTGGTTCGTTAACTTCCTTCCCTTGAGCCTTTGCGACGAGGAATTCTTCACTTGACATTTTGTTTTGTTGATCTCTTGAATTTTTCCTTTTTGAAATTTCACTTTATTGTTTTGTGCTATATGATAGGTCACGCTGCGTTTGTTCGTATTATGTATCCTTGTAGTATTCTTGAATTTTGTTTGGGATTCGATCGTATTTTTTCCATATTTTATCCGTACTTATTCTCATTTACCCTCACCTTTGAACTAGTGAAGAGTGTTCAGTAGCTTGCATCGATTGCCTGCACGTAATTTAGAACGAAATAAATAAAAAACACAAATGCGAACAAATAGTTCCCCGGATTACCTCAAAAGCGATATTCCCACGATTTATCTGCGGCTAAATCTGAGTTCTTCGTCCCTTAATCGTTATTTACGTCAACAACAGGATGCGTTTAGGACTTTATAAAGCCGCATATTTCATCTGCCAAGTTTCCGTTAACCGTTGAGGATTTCTTCTTCTTCCTCCAGAATAAAATATCTCAGAAATAATGGATGGATTGTTGTGGCGTAGTCGGAGAGGCCTGAGCGTTATGCGCCCTTGGTCGTTTTACGTAGAGAATAGACCTAGATTTTGGGACATTTCACCCACATGAGATATTCCCTATGGCGCCTTATTTGCCCTCCGTAGGCAACGCTGAAGGTTCTATCAGCTTGCTTCTAAATGCTTTTTGTTTCTCATCGATCCCCTTGGATCACTTCTTGTTTAATTGATCACCTTTTTTCATAGTTTTGCTGGAAAAGATTTAGTTGTATACTCGAACTATTTTTAGATACTGTTTTCTGCTCGACATTTTTATTACTGCTTTCTGCTCAAACGATTTTTTAATATTGTCTGCTCAAACTTGTTTTTGAATACTTTTATTTGCTCGACCTATTTTTAATATTACTGACTGCCAAAACTATTTTTTTTAATATTGTCTGCTAGAACTATTTTTTAATATTATCATCTACAGAAAATATTATTAAAAAATCCTCATGTTTGGTGATATTTCAAGATTCATTCGCGTCATTAGACATTTGAAACAAAAGTGAGAATTCATTAAATGATAAACTTTATACTGTCTGTAAGTTCACTACCGGATCTCATTCACAGCTGAAGCACTGTATGGTTTTTAGTTTTCTGTAAAGAGTCCTATTGAGATGGCTATTTGTCTGTCCGTCCGCGCTTTTTCTGTCCGCCCTCAGATCTTAAAAACTACTGAGACCGATCACCCACCCTCCAATCATTAAACATCAAATTGCAGCCATCAGCCTAGTTTTTATTTTATTTAAGGTTAAAGTTAGCCACGATCTTGCGCCTGGCACCGCTATAAGTGCCAACGACACGGGCCACCACCGGGCCGTGGCTGAAAGTTTCATGGGCCGCGGCTGAGGGTTTTACACAGCATTATGCTGTACAGAAAACTCGATTGCGCCGAAGCTTCTTCTGCGCGTTATTTACTTATTATAATTTCTACAAATTCCATGGCTTGAAACTTGGCAAGTAAGCAGCTCCACAGAAGACAGAATAGGAAGTACCTATTCCCGCCCATTGAAAATCAAATTACGTCCGACAAGTTTTTTTAAATTGAATAACTTAGAGGAAGACCGAGGACCAGACGCATGGATTAAGCATTCATTTAAACTAAAATATAGAAGAATTTTCCGAAGTGTGAGTCGCTGAAACGAACACGAATTAAAGTTGCACAAATCAGATCAAAGGATTGGCGGTTACTGGGCGAAGTATTTGCATTAAAAAAAAAAAGAAATGAAAGTGAAGTCTAATGAATCCATTCGTGGAATTCAAAGAGTATGAATGAGAATTTTAACGTTTTGGATACTTGAAACGCTTTGAAAAAAGAAATTTGTAAAATTCTCTCTCTCTCTCTCTCTCTCTCTCTCTCTCTCTCTCTCTCTCTCTCTCTCTCTCTCTCTCATATATGAAAACTTCTTGGAATGCAGAGTAGTAGAGATTTCGCAATCCTTCTCGTTCATTCAGGGTTTCAAGTTTTCTAAAAGAAGTAATCAAGATAGAGAATTTATACAAATATCGCAAACTTTCGGACTCAGGTGATTCTAAGACGGCTCTGTGATTATCGGATGGGGGCATATAAACTACCTTGGTCATTCAACATAATCCAATAAAACCTTTGCCCCCAAGCTTCAACCCGTTTCATTCCTTTTACTCTACCTCCGTTCATATTCTCTTTCTGCTTCCATCTTACTTTCCAGTTTCCACCCTCCCCTAACAATTGTTTCGACATTGTTTTCAGCGCTGAATGACTTCATTGGTCCCAGCGCTTGGATTTAGCCGAAATTTTATATTGCAATTCCAGTTCACACATAACCCGCAATGTATCGGTTGTTATATGTAATGGTGTGTGCATATGCTCCTGTTTCTCTTCGCTGACGAAACTTTTTGGTCTTTTTTTCTTATAATTCTCTTTGCTCTGTTGTGCTTTTCCATTCTCTTACAGACATGACCATTAATTTTTTTATTTTTTCATGTTTTAAATGAATGTTTGCACTTATTTGAATGTCGTAATAACTATAATAATCCTATACTTTAATTTTCCTTGTTTTGAATCAAGAATACAAATTTACAGTATATTACTATATAATACCGTACATTTTAATTCATTCCTTGTTGGCTGTCGCTAAATACTCATTTACTAATAATTTCTTTTATGATTACGGACGTGTAAGGTAATTGTTGGCAGATGACAGTAGGCTACATACGAAATTATTGCATTATCTTATTTCATTTTTTTTATATCTTTTTATAATTCCCATATTTGCCGTGCATAATCATTTAAAATTTCAGTTATCAGAATTCAAAAATTTCATGCCATCATAACTTAGCCTCAACCATCTTGGAAAACAAACTGTAGATTGTTTGAGATCTAGATACCTCATCAATTACTTTCATTTTCTTCGACTATTCCAGTTACCCGTAACCAAATTAATTTTGCTTTTGTTTTACTTTATTCTTCTTTTGCTGTATTTAAGGTGGTCATAGGTGCCGAATTAAGACTGGTCAATACAAAAAAAGGGGCCACTTCACGTCTTTCATGACTGCAGTCCGCACTGTAACGCTGCTCTTTATTTTTTGAATGCAAAGGCCAAAGGGACGTGTTCCATATAAAACAAGAAAGCGAAAAAGAAAGATTACTATTGAGAGAGAGAGAGAGAGAGAGAGAGAGAGAGAGAGAGAGAGTAAATACTAACATTAAATAAGAATTCTTAGTCATGGAATACCTTGGTAAGGAATTGTTGGTCAAACTTACGACTACTACTGATGTCTGGTTCCTGACAATCGCCGACCGGAATATTTACCCCCTTTTGCTTATGTTTTTGTTTACTTATGTCGTTGCATATGTTTATGATAATTGCCGTTTTTATGTATTTTTATGTTCATCTCTTAGGGCTGATACTAAACACGGCTCCCATATTGCGCGTAAACTGGTAGTTATCGAACCAAATGGGCGTGGTAGTAGCCCTAGTTTTCCCGATTTGGTTATCGAATTATGGTTTTATTTTGTTGATTTTGCCAAGCTGTAAATTTGCCTTATACAAAGAAAACCCCGGCTAATCTTGGTGGTGGCTAGGAAATACGCATTGGGCAAATGTGTCATCCCTTTTTGTCACAGAGAAAACGGTAAAGCTACAAGTATCATAGAAAACGAAAAATGTAAAATTTTGGGGAACTAAAAGAGAGGGCAAGAGACGGATAACTGCATTAATAATCAGATTTCACTTTTGTGTTTACTGTAACAATGTTGTGAGCTGTAATTTTTCTGTCCGTAGAATCTGTTCCGTATAACTTTTAACCCAATCCTTGGAGGAATGTGATGTCTTGGTATATACAACACATGCTACAATTCTTCATTCTTACCTGCAAGGTAAATATGACGGTATTTAGTATTTGAGGTGGAATCCCATACTCGTGGCAGACGGCCGAGGATGAAGGGCGATAATAAAGCTATATCTTTCAGCTGGTGTTTATTTGCTCTACTACATTTAAGAAAAAGGCGGTAAGAGTGTATACAAAATACAAAAGCGTATATAATGGAATCATATCAAACATATGAGCACCGGAGCTCTATATATATAATAAGGATTTATATTCTACATACATGAGGTAGAATTTATAGGACCGAAGCCTGTGTGTCGGATTCGATACTAACACAATAATAATTTATTATACTTATACTCTAAAGCATTACGTAACATCTAGCCATGGCTTTGAACTGAACACGTATACGGACGGCGTTATATAACGTCTTGCACATACATGACAGAATGGTAAAAAGAAGGGTCAAAGTTCTGGAGATTACGAGCTGGTTTTAAATTTGAATTCATTTTGACCCCACGTGTCTCACCCTTTATAATTAAGCCATACTTCACATTTCTAAGCTGTCTTCGACGTAACGCTGATAGGCATTATAATAAGTAGGTTTATAAAGACGGTACTGATGTGTAAGTTTTCTGCAGCTTGTTTCATCCCTGGTTTTTTCTTCAGACCTGAGCCACCTATTAGTGGAAATAGCTTAGGCCTAATGCCAACAATTCTCTCTCTCTCTCTCTCTCTCTCTCTCTACTAGTGCAAAAAAATTCCCACAAATTCAAACGTCCCCGAAACTTCAAATCGTGTACAATTTACCTGCGTTGAATTTGGAGAAAGACTTGTATCGGTTTTCTGTCTAACGAGAGAACTCTGAAGAGATTATACGATCCTCTTAACGATGCAGTCCTTTTTACCACTCAAGGCTGAATTCAGACTGATAAGTATTCATTACCTTAACAGCATTTGACAGCAATGGCAAATACTTGAATTTCACACGAAGAGTTCTATGAAGCGCTGAACTGCTCGAAAATCATTATCCACCTCGTGTTGAGGGAGTCACCCAGTAAATGTTTCTACCAAATTTAATAAAAATCCGTCTTTCATTTCCAGAGATACTTGATAATCACAGGCACGAATGTAAGTATCACCTTCCAAGTTAGTTGGTGACTAGGGAGACGAAATTAAGATTTTTACACTTAAAAAATAATCGTTTATTCAATAATATAAGACATATTTGGGTAGCAAAAAAATACAATATTCGTTTATTCTTCAGTAATATAAGACATATTTAGATAACAATTAAATAAAGCGATATAATAAGCGAAGACTTGAGGGTTAACTTTGGCACACCAGGAAGGTAAGAGTAATCAGAGAATGAGAATTCAGCAGAATTTCTCTGTCGCCTCCAAACTGACGTCTCTCTCGCTTGCGTCCCAGAGCCTTCTGGCTAGCTCCTCGCTCTCTGCTTGCTGGTAACAAGTGGATTCCTGGCAGAGACGGTATATACAAAGCATTGTTTATTTACATTATTTTTTTTTTATTCTATGGTAGGATGACTTGAACATTTTTCCCTAGTTAGTAATCCTGGCTAAGATGGCATGAAAATTTTACTTTTTTTGTTTTTTATCTCAGAGTTGTTATAGGAAGAATGTCACATATCATCCTTATTCTCATCGAGGATAATACAAAACAGTTGCCTGACTGGTTACTCCTTTCAAAGCTGTTTTTAAAAAATTGCGTTATTTTATCAAGGCGATGATATATTTTAAGATACTTCGTTTGGAGCTATATTTTTAAAGATATTAGAAATGACTTCATTTGATCATTCTTTCACTAATATTGTGTTAATTGCAATTGCATTATTTGTAACTGAAGTCAAAACTTTAGCTTCAAAAATATCTAATTTATTATTGTGATATGTGATTTGGAAATTTTGTCTAGATACTATAAATCAAAAATTTAACTTTTCTCGGCTTGAGAGGTTAGATAGTCAGCCACTCAGGTGATAGGGAGAAAGAAAACAAAACGCTGCAGAAGGGAAAGTAAGAGGCGGAGCTATTTCATCTCTGTTCCTGACTCTCTGATGGAATGCTTTTTTGTGCTTGATATAAACAATGTTTAATGATCTTCATTTTTCCTTCTCATTATTATTATTATTATTATTATTATTATTATTATTATTATTATTATTATTATTATTATTATTATTATTATTATATTTTTGAAGCACTCTCCTAGTGCTGCTCCGAATGATTTGTTTATAAATGAGAGTAAACATTAGAAAAACATACTTGAAGAAGCTGGACAGCTAAGCAGTAAGAGACCAAAAAAGAGCGGATGTAAGGTTAAATCCATTCTGCATATAAATAACGTTTAAAATGCAAATCCGTTTTAGTTGAAGGGTTTTCTATTTTTGAGCATAACTGACGAAAAGAATAATATTTCTACCTGGCAATCCACGAAGTATTTCCCCGACGTGTCTTTCACTTCATCTGATACCGCCAAGTAGATGGTTGTCTGAGCTCCTGTCAAACAATCCTAGAAGAAGTAAGAAGCAAATATAATGCGCTAAGAACCACAAAGGATTTTCAAATAAAAAAAAACATTCAGAACTGTATTATGGTTTACATTATTTACAGGTGCTCCTTCAAAAAAAAAAAAAGTTGAAATCGTTTTGGATAGAAAGATACAATTGAACGACCAACTTTTTTTTTTTTTCTCTCTGCGCTGTACTAAAAGAGCACAGCAAGAGTTGATGGACACTAAAAGAAGTTCTCTTGAAAGAATGTTTTGCAGATCGTTTTAAAATGAAAGTTACTGAGATAACAATCATGATAACTGCTCATGCTACACCGCCATTATGAAAGTAGGTGTCTTGGCATGTGTTACCTGTCGATGTGAGAGGAAGAGATAAAAGTGGAAGTATCTACAGTAGTAAGAATCACGGCACATGGTTGGAATGACAGAGATTTGTGGTAGGAAATAACGTAACTGACGAATGTAACAATCGGTGGGAAGCGGTTAGCAGTGGCAAAGTCGGAGAGCAAAAGACAGAAGAGGAATTTTGAGCCAAATAGCATCACCGTGAGGAGAGTCAGTACTCACAAGTCTGTCTGTAGGAGTGTTGATGTTACAGGAAATACAAATATACAGATCCAATGTACGAAAGGAGAATGAGAATATCATTGTTATGTGGGATATTAAAAAAATCAGGAAGAGAATCGCTGGACAATGTCATTACAAGATTTAGAATTGCATGAACTTCTTACCTTCCCAAGAACTTGCGCTAGTCCACTGTAAATGTATCCTCTCAAAGTGCCTACTTTGTGGAACCCTTCGGTTGCCACTACTCCAGGATGCAGACAGTTAGCAGTGACACCTGAAATAGAGATGCTTTGTAATGTGAGCCGTGAAAGACGAAATGAATTTTCACCCTTGGAAATCTAATGTAATCTAGGTTCATCTTAAGTAATTGTGTGGTGGTTATCACGAAGTTCTTATTATTCATAAGAATATATTATCAATATTCAACTGTCATTCTTGGCTAGAAAGTTTTATAACCAGTCTCGTTGACTTTACAGATTCAGAAAATGCTTATCTGACAAGTGAGCAATGAAATCCCATATGGTTTTTAGCCGTGAAGTTTAGAATTCCCACATAGTGATCAAGCCCACACAATTAAATAAAACAGTCTCGGCTCAGCCTGAGTAGTAAATCATATAGATCAGCATCTTCCTCCACTACCCTTTCCAGAATATGTTATCCAATTTAAGAACTTCAAGACTGAAAAGTGAGCAGCTATGATGGAACCCAGGTCCAAAGCTTTGAAATATCATTTTTAGTGTAATGTAGACAGACATGACAAGAGCCTCACCTGTTCCTTCAAGTCTGCGGGAAAGTTCCTTCTGTAAAGAGAATGTTACAGAGTTTGGACTGGGCATAAGCAGCCAGGAGAGAGTACTCATTGGCGTTTGTGAAATTGAGATTGTCAACGTCCATCTCCCTTGCGACGCCATGCAGCTTCGAGGAGACTGTCACAATGCGACTTGGGGCACTGGCCTTCAGAAGATCTGAAAATAGATATATGTTTAAGGAATTAGGGTTGTAATTTCAGGAATTCTTACAGACGCTCAAATGAATTCTCTCTTATTTTATCACTAAAAATTTTTAATGTGTCAAACCATAAAAAATTTGACTTAAAAATACTTTAGTTGCGAATAGTTCGAAATTTTTATTTTTTAACTTCCGTGATTTTATAGACAGAACAGGTTGGCTATCATCTGAATAAAAGTGAAAGGGCCTGCCCTCGTAAATTACTTGAAAACCTTCATTTTATCTGCCTTTAAGTCTTCATAACATTGGCCATACTATTTAGCATAGTTTGAACAAGAACACTTGAAGTAATTAGTGTTTTAAGTGAATAGTTTAAAAAAATCCTCAGTTGACCAGTCACGCACATCAGGAGGAGTAACATTTAGATCTAAAGAGAAAAGTTGCCCAAGGTGTCAAGATGATCACTCGTGTAACTTGCCATATAGTTACATGAAAGGTATGTAGTGAAGTTCAAGGAATAGTGAGCTGAGCCTTTTTTTACTTTAATTTGAGAAGAAATAGGATTTCGACTCAGTGTATAATGTAGACCTGTGATGGAAATATTGAACAAATAAGATGGGCTTAAAACATCATTAATTCTTACCATGTAACAT